>NW_027419888.1:0-39797 GCF_009905375.1 Apium graveolens
ACAAAAGAGCACAAGCAAAGCTTGAACAAAAGCTAAAGTCAAGTCTAGTTGAAAATGAGAAAGGAATTGAAGTCAGGGTGAAGACAGATTGCAAACTTAGATGAGGTTTTTGGGAGTATATTTGGTGAAAGTATGGAGGAAAAAGAGGAATGGCAGAAGGGAAACAGAAGAAAGGCCAAGGCATATAGAAGGAGTGAAGGAAACACTGAAGAAACTAAATCTCTACCTTCCATACCTGAACCCTTTGTTGCTGATCCCACTATAAACATCCATGGTGAACCAATCATCCCAAAAGAGGAACCTATTGATTGGGACACCATCAATTTGCCTACCTTTTTAACCACTCTTCCACTACCAAAGACAGAAAAGAAAATCCAAATCTACACCTCCCCTAAACTCTAAGAAATTCACTCAAAAACATAAACCTAACCCTAAGCCACCCATTTCTAAAGATGATTATGTTCACATCTATGACATAAAAGAAATTTCAGACATTGAACTCTATCTGGATGAGCTGGAGGATGTAAGGGGAATTGCTGCTTACAGACAGCTACCAGAGAGATTGGTGTTCAGATACAAAGGAGCTGGGGAAAGAACATGGCCTCTCTACAGGATTCTGAATGAAGGCTACTCTACCTTGATCAGAGTCTTTTCAGCCATACAAAAGGATTCTGGCTTTACCAGGACTGCCAAGACTGAAATTCTCAACAAGATTGCCAACATAAGGAAAACTTGGAGGGAGCCCAATGCCTTGCCCAGAACCTTACTCATTCAAGAAAGGGGAACTACGATTCACAAATCACCTCATTGGTTGATGGAATTCAGAGATGATAAAGGAGTCAGAAGATTTTTCAGACTTGAAGACCAACTCAAGATTGCTAGCAATGAAACTCTCAAAGAAATGCAATCTAAGTTGGATATCAGTGATGAAGATGAAGCTGAATTTTCAGACAACTCCAACTCCAAATTGAGGAAAATGACAAAGGGCTAGGAAAGAAAACCAGGGATCAAAGAAGAAAAAGATGATTTGCTCAGGCTAGAGGAGCATCCTTGGAAATACTGTAAATCTTCAATTACCTTCTAGTACATACACTTTTGCAGCACTTTTGAATTTCTACTTAGTTTCAGTTCATATATTTGTTAAGTGTTTTTTTATCATCAAGTTAACCTTGAATTTATGTCTACAATTCTTATAGACATAAATAGGGGAGATTGTTAGGAATATATATGCATTAGTTTGATGATATGTTTAACAAAACACTTAAGTAGAAATCTAGTGTTTGTAGCCTCAACGGATAAGACCATTTTGGCTATCCGTTGATGGTGTAGCTTTACTTAGAAATAAGTCTAGTGTTGTAACACATTTCAGTCTCTGAATTTGAGATATAAATTCTTAAATGTTGAGGGAAATTATAAGTCATGTTGACTACTAGAGGATATGCAGATAGGAAGCCAATTGTAAGTATTTCATGCCTTGTAATTTTGTATAAATGAAATCGTGTCAACGGATAACTTAAAGACCTTCAACGGATGAGAAACAAAGCTTCAACGGATGTCTCTAAAGCTTCAACGGATAACATCCTTCAACGGATGAGTGCATCAACGGATAGAGCTTCAACTGCTAACACATCAACGGATAAATCCATCAACGGATGAAGGCTTCAATGGATGTTCTGTTAAATAGCAGTTGACAAGTGGTAGTTGTACCTACAAACAGAGGCACATGGGTTGACAGAGACAACTAGATGTGGTAGCCTATTTCAGGAACATCAGAAAAAGCAGCCGTTCTACTCTAGTATAAAGAGGCAATAGTCAACAATGCACTGGAGTAAAATGGAGAAGAAACAAGTGGAGAACTTATTTTATTATTGTACTTTTTATCTTTGTCTTCACTTGTAAACTTGGTGATATATAAACCAAGTAGCAGCTAGTAATTAGAAGAGAATTTTTCCAGTGCTGTTTAGAAAAATCTTGAGAGAAAAATTATCTAGTTTGTACTAGGACGCAGCTGTGATCAACTTCTTGAATCACAGATTTTCTGAAATACCATATCTGGTGGAACAACAATCCACCAGAAAAGTTTTTAAGGTCTGTTGTGTTCTTTACATTAGTGTTTGAATATATATCTGTCAGTATTAGCTTAAAGCAATTCATACACTTGTTTATCTTAAACACATAGCCTTTGAAACTGCTCAAAACTTGAAAACGTTTTGAGATTTACATTCAACCCCCCTTCTGTAAATCTCATTGTTAGTTCATTAGGAATAACACATCCATTTAATATAACTTAAAATTTGAATGTGCAGCAAATGCAAGAAAGATCCTTATTGCTTCAAGTCTTGCAACTGGAGCAAAAGTTTCATCATAATCAATTCCTTCCTCCTGTGAGTAGCCTTTTGCAACGAACTTTATTTTGTTTCTGGTGACAATTCCATTTGACCCATCTTGTTCATAAACACCCACTTTTTTCCAATAATACTTCTATTCTTTGGTGCATGAACCAATTTCCAAATTTTGTTCCTTTCAAACTGGTTTAGCTCTTCTTGTATTAGAGATATCCAATCAGGATCAAGAAGAGCTTCCTCAGTTTTCTTGGGCTCAACTTGAGACAGAAAACATGCATGAAGACATTCAGTTACAGTTGCACTTCTAGTCCTCACTCCAGCATTGGGATCACCAATAATTGCATCTGCATTATAACTCATATCCCATTTTCTTGTGTGAGTTTGTTGACTTGTATTTTCTGCTTCTTTTATATCACTGGCATGACTTTTAGAATTATCTCCTCTTTCTCCCCATGTGTTTGTGCTATCAAATTCGGGTGTTTGAGATGAGCTTCCATTCTCATGAATCATTTATTCGGTAGACTCTTCATCAACTCTGTGATTTGTGTTGACTTCAGCTTCATCATCAGAATCACTATTAATGTTGAGATTTTTAAACTTTAGGGCTTCAACTTCATTTTCATCATGGCATTCTAAGCCCGGGCACTTGTCATCATCATAAGTAACATCCGTTCTTTCCATAATTTTCTTCTGTTCAATCACATAGGCCTTGTATATAGTTCTCTCCAATGAATATCCCAGATAAATTGCCTCAAAAACTTTGAAATCAAATTTTCCCACATATTCAGAGTTGTCCTTCAAAATATAGCACTTGCTTCCAAACACATGAAGATGCTTCACAGTAGGCTTTCTTTAAGACAAGATTGATTATGGTGACTTTCCAAGATTCTTGTTTATGAGATATCTTTTTTGACTATAGCATGCTGTGTTCACAACTTCTTCCCAAAAACTAGTTGGCAGTCTTGCATCTTGCAACATTGTTCTAGCAGCCTCTACCAGTGTTATATTTTTTCTCTCAACTATCCCATTTTGTTGAGGTGTTCTAGCAGCAGAGAACTCTTGAACAATGCCCTTGTCTTTGCAGAATTCAGTTAAGGTTCTATTCCTGAATTATGTTCCATTATCACTCCTCAATCTTTTTACACAATTCTGATCTTTTGCCTGCTTCTCAATCTTCTTGATGTATTCAGCTTTGGAAGTTGGAGTTGTTTCTGCATTTTTCTTCTCAATGTCTTCATCAGCAATTTCTTGCTTTATGATCAACTCTTCTTCACTGAAATCTACTTCACATGCTTTGAACATAGGTGAAAAAACCTTTCTCAGCATAGCTGGGACATCTTTATTTTCTGTTGCTTTTCCTTTACCACCTACATCTTTCCTGTTACTATTCAATATATCATAATCAAGACCAATAACTATGTTAGCACATGGCTTGTTCTTCTCATGGTACAGACCAACCAACTCAGATGCATTCCTGAATGATTTTAGTTTCACCTCATTATTTTCAATCTTCTCTCTTAACATAGCTTCAATCTCATTGGAAACTTCAGCTTGTTTTTCAAATATTCATTTTCTTCCTTGACTGACTCAAGCTCCGCAAGCAGTAGATCCATCTTTTGCTTCTTACTCTCAAGCTTCTCATTAGCTTTTGTTAGCCTACCAACTTTCTCAGTAACTGCTACTAAGCTAGTGTGTATGTGGAACATCTCCGCACTCATCTTTTCCATAGTCTGCTTATATTGACTAGCATTTAAATCAATAATGGTTAGAGTTGGTACAATATAAGCTTTCCTTCTGCAATATAAGCTTTCCCAGACTGCTTTTTCAAGAGAGATCCATACTTTGCTTCTAGTTCCAAGTAAGCTTTATCCTTATTCATCTTTTTAGGATTTCTATATTCAGTAGCAAAGTGACCCAACTCATCATAGTTAAAGCACCTTATCTTTGATCTATCCACATATCCTGTTTTGGGGCCACATTTTCTAACTGAATTGTACTGAGCTTTTGGTTTCCAATTGTTACTGTTGGAAGATTTTCCCTTTCTTTTGAACAATCTTGGCTTCTTGACTCTTATGTTAGAAAATTTCCTAGCCAAGTAAGCCATGGATTGATCCATTTCATCTAGCTCATGCAGGGTGTAGTATTCATCTTCATCTAGCTCCAACACAACTTGCTTCTGAGGTCCTTTGTTCTTTTATTCCATAGCTTGAAAAACTGGAACTTGAACATCTTGCTCATCTTAACTTTCTTCTATGTCATTTACAATCAAAGCACTTGAACCATCAACAACATCACCATGGTATGCTTTTAATGAATTTCTTTGTATCATTTCAAGTTCATAAGTTTTCAAGATTACATATAGAACTTCCAAAGTCGTTCTTCTTAAATCTCTTCCTTCTCTAATGGCTGATATTTTCTGTTCAAGATGATCAGGAAGGGCTAGCAGAAAATTTAGGTTAACCTCCTCAGCTTTATAATATTTATAATATAGCTACAAGTCATTTATCAATTTATTCAACCATTCAAAAACTTCAGTAATTTCTTCTTTGGTTTAGCCATAAACCCCTCATACTGAGAAACCATAATCCTCTTTTGGTTTGACCTAACTTCCTCTGTTCCTTCACATAAGATCTCTATTTTCTCCCAGATCTGTTTGGCTGTGTCATAGTTGACAATGTTATTGTACATTACATTGTTAAGTGACTCTATCAAGATCAGCTGCAAGCCACTATCTAGAGATACTTTTTCCTTTTCAGGTTCAGTATATTCTGAAGGATCTTTAGGAACATAATGTGATGGAATGACCATGTCTCAATATGTAGATTCCTCAACTCTTACCATGGGGGTGAAAGGACCATTCTTGAGGATCTGAATGTATAATGGATTGGCCATGCTGATGAACAACATCATTTTCTTTTTCCATAGTGTGTAGTTAGATATGTGAAAGGTAGGAATTTTGATACTGCTAAACTTCTGTGTATTCATTCTTCCAAGATCTTCAATCTGTTTGCTTTCAGATTTTGCTTTGATACCACTTGTTAGGTAATGAATAAAACACAGCCGGGGGGGGGGGCTGAATGTGTTTTGAAATATTTTTAAGTTTTTGAACTATTATGGATGGTGAACAAAGTAATCTAACTGTAGAGATAATATGTTGTAACATGAATAATGAAACATACACATGAATACACTATCTTTTAAAACTCACTTAATTTTATATTAAAATCATATATGTTTTGCTACAAATTTATGGGTTCTTAGTTGATAAATAACTTAGCTTCTCTATTGAGATTTACAAGATTTTTTAGATCTATTTTATTACTTCTAAAACAAAGCATCCAGTGTTTACTTTATAGAACAGTAAACACAGGTTTTACACAACATGCAATATCATGTACTAAACCCTACTTTAAGTTAACTAAAACTTCTACTTCTGGCTTAGTGTATCTTTGCAAATCGTGCATGTCTGTGAATTCTACATTGTCAGTTAATTTTGGCCTCTAATCTTGTACTCTTCAAGCTTCGTTTTGTAAACTTTTCAAATCAGTGATTGATAATCTTAGATATTCAACTGATCTGCATTCTGTACTTCAGTTTTACATCGAGATCTCCAGTTTGTTATATAGGAAACTCGACATATCGATAAGTATAATGGCTTATCAAGATCTCTTATTACTCTATAATTGTTTTGACTTGTTGAAGTCTTTGAGTTCTCTATAAGAGAATTAGGCTTGTCGAGGTCTCTAATCTTAATGTCTTCATTTTGACTTATCGATATCTCTGAGTTCTCTAGTGAGGAAATGACTTCTCGATAAGTCATTCTGGAGTACTCGAATGACTTCTCTATAAGACTTAATATGTGACTTGTAGATTTCTTAACTTAGAATGTTTTTCCCAAAAAAGATTTATTCAACTACAAGCTTCTTCACATTGTCTCTGAGCCATGATATTCATGATCTTCTTCTAGAGTTTATTCTTAGGTTTGAGACTATTTACAGAAAAATACTATAGTCTAATCTATTTACACTTTTACAGACTTAAGTGATACAATACAAAATGCAAACTTAGATTACCATACAACTTACTTAGGGCTGTCAATTTGACATAGTCTTGTTAAAGTGCAGGCATGTCTTGCACAACAAAGTTTGTTATAACGGAAGCAAGAAAGATTATATTAAACGTAAAGAAAGAACACAAACAGGTAAAAGAGAAATTTTTTATTTAATCTTGAGGATACAGATTACATCATATGTTTAGGTTATGACAAATCTTAACCTAACAAATCTCTTAGGCGGTTAAAGAAAAATCCAAAAAATGGGCCTAAAACGCTGATTCAAGGCATATTCTAACAAATCTCCACCTTGACTTGAATTCTCTCACCAAATACATGTTTCAGATGCACCATAATAACTCCAAATATACAAGAAAAAATTATTTTGCCTCATATTTTGCTTCAGGTCCCAGATTAACAACTTAGAACATTTAGCAAGTCAAAACAATTTTGGAACCTGCCACATACCTAAGGAAATGATATCTCAAATTTATGTGCTTAGTCTGCTCATGATGGACTTGATCTTTGGCTAAGCATATTACAGTAAGACTATCACAATACACAACAACCTGATCATGATTCATTCAACGCCATGTATACTGCTTCAGTAGTAGATAAAATAACTGTAGGCTACAGAGTTCCCTTCCAACTAACAACTAAACCACTCAGAGAAAATACATAACCAGTCGTAGACATCCTGATATCAACATCTCCAGCATTATCAGAATCAGAGTAACCAGTGACTAAATATTTTATATCATTCCCAGAAATGAGACCAACATCAGATGTACCTTGATGATAATAAAAAACTTCTTTACAACTTACCAATGTTCCTTTTCAGGTTTCCCCATCTACTTGATGATTACAGTAATAGGATATGTAAAATCAGGTATAGTGTAGATCATAACATACATAGAGCTTCCTACTGAATTAGCATACGAGACTCGAGACATGTACTCCTTCTCAGATTCAGATTGAGGTGTAAAAGCAACAAACAGTTGAACATTTGCTGTACTAGAAGTATCTATAGTCTTAGCCGATGACATGTCAATACTTGACACTATCTTCTGCATTTAACCCCTTTGTGACAAAATGGGCTTTATTGATCTATTTCCCTATAAATCCCCATACCCAATATTTATGTACTTAAATCTTCTCCATTGAGGCACCTTTCTCATGTATGAAGGACAAATCTTACTTCTTCTAGAGACAAAATATCTTTCCCATTAATGAAATTCTCATATGACAATGGCAAAAACAATAAAAGAAATTGGTCAAAGAACTAGCCTTAGCTCTGAGTACCGATTTGTTCTAACGGAAGCAAGAAAGATTATAATAAACTTAAAGAAATTTAATCTTAAGGATACAGATTACAACATAAGTTTAGGTTATGACCTAGAGAGTTTATATAACACATTAGGTTGTTATGAAAAAACCCAAAAAAGTCCAAAACGCTAACTCAGGGCATATCCAAACAAAGTTTTTTTAAATATATTCAAAGATTGTAGGAAATTCCTGGTAGGAATTTACGTGGGCGTCTGGTCTATTTCCTACCAAATATCCTCATTTCCTACCAAATTCATGTATATTATGATTTGCAATAAATATCTTATGCTTAAAAACTACTATTCGGTAGGGGTGCACACGGGTCAAGTTAGGCGGATCACGAACAAAACTCTAACCCAATTCATTTAATTCAGTTATATATTTTAACCCCATTAAAGTAAGTTTAAATTTTATCGAGTTGGGTCGACTAGATTTTTGGTCAGTTTGGTTCGGTTTAGGTTGGGTATTATAAGCTACTAGGCAAATTAATTTATTTTGTGTCATCCGTCAAGCAACAAATCAACCTTCCCCAAAACTTTCCTATAATAAAAAATAATAAAATAAAAATAAAAATTACTTGAATTGTATGTAACAAAGCTTCTTGTTACATGCATACGATCACATGGAATACTGACTTTTCGTTTATTAAATTAAGTCATATAAACTTATAAGAAAAAGACTAAATGAACTCAAAAGAAGTAGGTGTGCGGGTCAAGTTGGAATGGGTAGGTTGCACGCAAAACCCTAAACTAACCCATTTAATTCAATTTTAATAATATTTAACACGATTAAAGTTCGGTTTGAATTTTTTAGGTTGGTTTAAGGCGGGTTAGGTCCGGTAGGGTCGGTTAGGTCGGGTTTCGAAACCCATGGTCACCCATACTATCCGAAATTTGGTTTAATTTGATTATTATTTGTGGTGATAATGTTGTATATGTTGTATATATTAATTTATACCTAATTTTAATTTTATTAAGATTTTTTCCTCTTATCATTTGACCCTTACTTACTTTTGACTAATTTCTTATAAATAATCAAGATATTGTCAGAAATTCCCTTCTTATTTAACAAAATTCTATGTTAATAGATCGCTACACTCACTCGATAAAACAATTATTAGATCACTTCCCTCTTTCAATAAAAAAATTTGAATGTTGCTACTAGGGTGCAAATTTGAAAATATGCGCTATGAACTACACTAAAAAGTTGTGGAGAATAAATGATTATCTCAGAGAGATAGATTTTCTAGTACACTAAGACATATTTAATAGGTAGCCTTTTAGCCTATTTGAAGACATATTTTTCTTGAGTATTTTTCTCCACTTTGGATATATTTAATATGTTAGAATTTTTAGCCTATTTCAACACATTTCAAATTTGCATATAATAATTGATGATTTTCATTTAAATGTTTGAATTCAATGATTTCTTAGGTGGTGGTATGATTTTTAGTAATTATGATATAAATTTACTGATAATTGAGAAAATTTGGTGTGATAATGAGAAAATTTGGTGATTTGGCTTAGTTCAGATTGCTAATTACAAAATTTGGATGCATTAAATCTCATTGTCAATTATAACGAGTAATACTAGATAACCCCAAACTTATACAAAAATAGTTACAAAGTAACGTGACATGACACATTTTGAAATTACATTCGTGTGCGATTATGAATGCACGTGGGGTCTCATATTATTTAGGGAAAGTTACCATTTATAAGATATTAGTTGGTAAGCCATGCCAAGCACATACCCAAATTAAAAATAACAGAATCACATTATTATTTACATAAAACTGAAACTCATAATTCGAGTAAAATACAGATCTAAATATAATTTATAAAATGATTTTAAAATATGTAGTTAAAAAAATTGAAGTTAAGTGTAACTCTAAAATTTCACCCTATAGTTCTAGTTATGCATGCGCCTAATTATTTACTTATATAAATCTGTCATGTTAACTTACTAATACGATTATTTGAAATTAAACCGACACTTGGATGTTCAGCAACAAATAAAAAATTAAGGAAAATAAAATTTAGAGAGAGTAAAAGTTAATTTTTGTTAGTTGAGATGTTAAGATTTTATTATATAAAATTTCAAAAATAGTTGTATAATTTTCTAGTGAGTACCAAGATTTGGGAGCTAAACATGGTTTCGCTTATTAGTATACATAGTTGATAACCCGTGCGAAACATGAGACCGAGACTAAAAATATCGAATTAATATTTGAGAATTATTCATAATTCGTGTGAAACACGAATTAAAATTAATATATTAATATAAAATGTAAATTAGTACTTGTAAAAAATAGTTATGTAGTTAAAAATAATTGAATCAGTAATGAAATTTTTCAATATAATTCTAGTTTTGCATTGTTTCACTTGATATAAAAAATCTAACATATTAGTGTTATTTTTGTGAAACAAATTGTATCTCTATCTTATGAACGCAAATTTCTATTCTTTAGACAATTTAATATTAATTAATATAATTTGATAATTATCTTATAATTAGCCTTTTCAATATAGTTTATTTAATATTACTTAATTATCGATAAAAATTAATTTACAAATTAAAAGTAAATAATGTTATTAAACTTAATTTAATATTACTAAATATAATCTAAATACAGGCCATAAATTTGTTACTGTTAATTTTTTTTTAATTTAAAATATATAAATGTTGTGATGACAGTAACAAATACGATCGATAAATTAATAATTATCAGTTTATAAGTTAATAAATATTACTAAAGTCATTTGCTATTACTTAATTATTTTTAAAATAATACTACAGAAAATAAAGTTTACAGAGAATAGAAGTCAATTCGTGTTAATAGTTTACTTTGTAGTTTGTAATTAGTAGTTTTTCAAAATAAAAGTAAATATATGTTATTTTACTTAATTTAATGAACTTAATAAATTCTTAATATAATTTATAAATAAATAAAGTTTACAGAAAATATAAGTCAATTATTGTTAGTAGTTTGTAGTTTTTATAAAATTAAACATAAATATAAGTTATTTTACTTTATTTAACGTAACTTAATAATTTTTTAATATAATTTACAAATCGTTTAAAAAATATTTTTATTTTAAAAATGAAAAAGAAGATTGGATGAACACTAACTAAAAAGAAAATTAAATTTACAAAAAATAAGTCGAGTTGTGTTAAAAATAAAGTTAATAGAGAATGGAAGTCAACTTATAGGTAAGTAGCAAAATTTGGTACTTTGGTACTTTTAGCACCAAATTATACATAGTTTCGCTTATTAATAAAGAGTATAGATTCGTTTTTCTATGATGTGCTCATATGCACAGAATAAACACAAACTTTTATAATTTTTGCTTATTTTGATCGGTGCATTAACAACAACTACATAAATAGGTTTTGATTAGCCCTATTTGCAATCGATTCATGTATTTATTTGTAGGTTTGGATTGGGAAATCGAATGATGTGGCAATTTGTTCTTGGATACTAGAAATTTTTAATTTTTCCCCTGATATAAAAGTTAAAGGTGCAACTTGCAAGGATACATAATATAGACCCGAATTGAAAAAATGCCCAAAGAAATGGGTTACAAAGTGCCAATTACTCTTATTTTTTCTGTTTGAATTAGTAATTTTCTGAAATGCCCCTACTTCGATTAAAATTAATGGTCATCTTGGATGGAAAGTGGTGAGTGGGGGACAAATAGAAGCGAAATTAATTTTATGGGGTGTATGTTGACACATAAAATAATGTAGACCCAAATTACAAAAATAAAATAAAAGTGGGTTATAAACTACCAAATACTCTAAATTAAAATGCTTTAAATTTATAGTTTTTAGTATTTAACATGTGCCTATTGACACACACTAGACAAATTGAAAAGTATTTGGGAAAAATTTGTCACAATATATGGGGCTCTAGTATTTTCCATATATTATATATTTGCAACTTAAACTGAATCTGGCAGCCAGGCCTCCCAATTAATACTAAATTTCTACCAATTAAAGAGCCATTAACATGTAGAGTCCCCCATAATTCAATTAACTTGTTGTTTTATTCTTCTTTCCACCTCGTAATAACCCAATATTTATCGGGTCTTTCACTAACCAAGCCCCCGCCACTTCTCCATTCAATCATCCAACACTCCATTTTCATATTAGCCAACTTCCTCTTCCTCCATTCCCTCTCAATTCCCCCTATCTCCATCTACCTCTCTCCTCATGTCTCTCCATTCCTTCAGAATTTAATATTCCTTTCCCCGCCCCTCCCGCTCTCTCTTTTTATCTTCTCTCACTGTCCCCTCCATCTTCGCCCTCCCATTTTCTCGTTCCCACTCTTTTCTCTCACCATCTTTGTTCCCACTCTTTTCTCTCACCATCTTTGTCTCTTTATTTCTCTCTAGATCGGGGCAGAGGATGACTTAGCACCATTCAATTACGTGAATCAGCCTTGCGAGCACACCCCATTTATTTAATATCTAACTATATTTTAAATAGTCTCAATTTTTTAATTTTTCCATTAATTGTGTTAATAGGAAGAATATTTCTAATATTTAATTAAATTTTGCTAGTGAAATCTATGATATGCCTTCTAGAGATATGTTGATGAAAAAAGCAAAAATTACACGGCTCATATTTATTATTTCGATTATAGAATTTATGTTCATAGAGTACTATAAATATACCAAAATAGTAAAAAAATTGGAAGTGGAAAAGGATAGAAAATTAATTTATGCATATATTAATAGTCGTAAAAATAATTATTTTCTTGTAAATAGAATTTTTTTTCTTAATACTAATGCGAAAGATTTATTTACAAATGCAATGCATATAGTAAATTCAAATATTATAAAAGTTATACACAACTCATACCTGCGAGTCCCCCAATTTTCTTTTAATTTTTCACGGGGTTTAGTCATTAAGAAAAATCAATTCAAACTTTACATGCTACTGCTTCAAGTATATGGCTTGAATTTAAAAATGACTAAAATGGCGACCACCTTTATGATGTTATTTTTAATAAATGTTATTTTCTATTGAAATTTTATATTGAAATTTTATATTGGACGAATAAAAGTTAGATCTACTTTTGTTTAACAACTTACATATTTTAACATGATAGTTTAAGTATAGTATGTACCAGGCATGTTGAGTACAAGTTTGAAATAACCTTGACACGAGTAATATAGTTAGTCATATTTAATAGTTTGTAAAAATTTGAAAATTCACCATTACGGTTTTTAAAATTTACCATCCCAAGTGATGTGACAACCAAAAAGCGAGTACACCATATGCATTTGACTCTATTAAATATAGATTTATATAAAAAAATGCTCAAATAAATATTACTTATCATTTTTTAATATAACATAAACATTGATTTGTGACACTTATATCCTCATGTAGGCTCTCGTCTATTCTAGATCTTCGAAAGCCTCTCGTCTATTCTAGATTCTTCGAAAGACGTTATAAATAATTTTCATTTCCTACTGTATCTTTTCCATCACAACCATCTTTTATTCTCGTCCACCCTCCATCGTCCGATATAGATCTAATTTTCTTTTCTCGTGCTCCACTCTCCGTCATCCGATATAAACCTGAATCTCTTTTCTCCGCCAATTTCCATCATCCGATATACATCAAATATTTTTCTTCTTCCAGATTTCCATCATCCGATATAGATCTAAAATCTCTATTTTTCTCCCCCATTCTCCATTATTCGATATAGATTTAAATCAGTTTTTTTCTCCACTCTGCATCAAACCATATAGATCTAAATCTCCTTCATTTTTTGAGCCAATTAAGATCATTATCATTTAATCTAATAACAAAACTTAAAGTTTGTGTACCAATTAGAAAACTCATTTCAGATACACCCCTTACCACTTTCCTATTACTATTTGAATAACAGTTTCTATATCATCGATTGAGATTTAGGCCCAATAAATTAGCATTTTTTAATATTTGCCGGATTCGCAAGAAGTCCTCGTCTTTGTAAAATGCTCATCATCCCGATATAAGTAAGTTGTCTGAATTTATTTCGTTGCAAGCATACTATTAGATTTTTATCACCGTTAAATTCATCCGATTCCATATTTTCTAGATTTAATTTATTTTTCTAAATTCATTTTTTTGTTTGAATATGATGTAAATCAAATTTCTAAAACATAGCCGGAAAGCAATGAAGAAAATGCTCCATCAAAGTTAAAGTTTTACTTCCTCCTCCACGTTCACAGATATACGGGTAATATTATTTTATATTTAATCCAAGATTGCATATAATGTTATGATATTTGTTGTTGTTATTGTTTAACTCATTAATAACAGATTGACTTCAATTTATTTTAATTGTAATCAGCTTTGTATACACATTTCTTCTCAAATCTTTTTAAGTATTACAATTCAAACGAACTAAAATTCATATGTAAGTACGACTTGCTATCATGCCTGAGGTTGTAATGTGTTAAATAATAGTATAAGATCCATATAAAGTCTTCGTATAACACCTTAATGGAGATAATTACTTAAGATAATGTTTGTTATATGACTCAGGTGTTTATAATCTTCAGAAGTAGATCTAGAATCCTCAAAGATAAAATACATATTGTCTTATGTGTTATTAACTATGAAGGGTGAGAGAAGCCTTCCATCTTCTTCTTTTTGCCAAGTGAAAAGCCTCTCTTTATTAATATCAAGGTCCTTAATTAATTAGCCGTAATGGACTTTTTGTGCGCACCTTAGGAATAAGAATATGCAATGAGGTGCACACGTATTTAGTGATCTCTTATATAAAATATACTCCTCAGTCCCTTCAATTGTTTACATTTCTGGGGAAGTGTCCGACACGCATTTTAAGGTGCATAAAAGGTATAGTTATGTAACTTATTTTTACAATTTTCTTTTTCTGAATAAAAGTTGAATGTTTTAATTTTTACAAAAAAACAAAATTCTAAAAAAAATACAGAACTATTCTTTATATGCACCTTAAAATGCGTGTCAGACACTCTCTAAAAAATGTAAACAATTGAAAGGGATGAAGGGAGTATCTTAGATGTCGCATTATTTGATATATCGTCACACTTCATAATTTTTTAAAATTCTTGCTTTCCCCATACTATTTCAAGCTAATTAGGGAGTTGATGTTTAATTAGCAGTTAAGGACAATTTTTTTTCTAGAATTGGTTTCATCGTACTTGAACGTTCTCATCTTAATATTGTCAATTTCAAATCTATCTTTAAATATTTTTAGGCTAGACTTTTTCCTTTCAGGAGTTCGTGCTTATTCTCAAGACTGAAAATATTTTGAATCACATTTGAAGTAATAATAATTAAACTTTTATTATTTCCTGCACAGATAGGTGTTCATAAGGCGGTGGATGCAAAGATAGGTGGAAGACATGGGGATATTCTACAAATAGAATGGATGTGTCCTGCAAAGGTATGAGTTGAAACATTGATATTACATACATTTTGATATCTTTTTAGTTAAAGATGCTATGCACTTTTCTATTATAAGTTCTGATGTTGAATATTACACACGGATTTCAATCACAGTTAACTTTGGATATTAACTGGGTGTGGCTGCTGGGCAAGAGAGCATAGAGGCTACCCGAGACGTGTACCAACTGATCCTAGGTAAAGTTTCTTGTTCTCGAGTCTACTTTTTAACTTTATCCTAATTTAGCACCTCTGATTATTTTTTTTACTTTTTATTTTAATGTCAGATTTCAGGCGGAGCCCACTGACCATTCAGACAGCACAACCTGATAATACCCATAGAGGAGAAAGGCAACCTGCTCAACAACAGTTCACCATTCCTGACTACTTCATCAGTGAATGATGAAATAATGTCCATGGCTATTGATGCCGTAAATGCTTTAAATGGCGTCGCATTGGGGCAAGGTGAACCTGTAGTTGATTTGGGCATGTTCATGCAATGGCTCGACACAGATACTGTTCGTAAGTTTTTCAGCGGGCAAAGTTTCACTGGAATCGAGCCAACAAAATCAGTTCCCAGAGAAAACCCTGATCAGTTTTACTGTGTCCGAGAAAATACTGGAGTAGTCATCCCCAAACCCATTGCTTGGACATCTTCGGTGCCTGCTCAGGATGTTCTTGACCTGGACTTGCTAGCGCGTCTCCTACAGAACCCAGGAGATGTGGAGAAACTGATAAAAATATATGATTCGACAGCTAAAGGAAAGTCATGTGCCAGTGCCATCGCAACCATTCCTGAATCGTTACTTACCTTTCCAAGGGAAAATACAGCTCCTGGACACAATTCACATTGCATTACTGGTGAATCCTCTGCCCCTTCAATAACCGTTTCTTCAATGGTCACATCAAGCAGCAATAAGAGCCTAATTAACAATGACATACCATTACCAGAAGCAACAATGACCCCAATGTCACCTCTGTATTACTCACCAAGTACCAACTGGGAATCGGATATAGAGATTGAGAGTCCAATCAGTGAAAATGGAACGGTTGCTGGTATGAGAATGGAACCTCCAATATCACCAGTGGCTATATTTTCTTTGCCACAAACCGCCAGCCTACAGCCACCACAAATGGGCTGCCATCCCTTCTGCCTAGGAATCCACCTCTACTCCAGATGCACCCGTACCCTATCTCAGGACAAACTGCTCTGATACCTATGCTGGGGACACAACTCGTAACAGCAATGGGTCTGAATCCTTTAGTGAATGATTTGGTTACATTGCTAATGGTCAACCAGCAGGCTGCTGCTAATATGATAGCCGCCTTTAGTCACTCAACCCGTCCCACGAACTGCTCTTCGTTGCATGCAAACACTCAAATAGTTGGGCAAGGACCATCTACGCTGAATCCGCATCAGGAGCCGTGCACGTACTTAAACACTCCCAGGGGATGTCGAAATGACGCTAATTGCCGATATCTGCACAGCAAGTCCGATCATACATCACCGTCTTGAGTGGAGGCACTTTCCGATGCAAAAGAATGAAGCTACGCTGGGACAGTACTGGATCATTGTACAAAAGAAGGTGGCTGCAACAGAGAAGTCTCCAAGAAGTGTGATGTTGCTTTACTTATTGGACTAGAGAACTGAAGATGCTTCTCTTTTTAATATCTACTAGCTTAAATGTTAATATTTAAATTTTTTATTTATTAGTTTAGTAGGACAATTTATTTATTTTTTAATAATTAAAATTAGGGGATAATCGTTGTACCAAATTATACCCCATATCTACACAATTATATTAAAAACTAAACAATGAAAGTTTGGTTGGTAAATAATAAAAGTTTGGTTGGTAGTAGGTTCGCTCACAGTAATTATTGTAATATTTAAAACAAAACACTTTCATTAATAGATAAATATTCATGATATAATTATAATATGTCTAATGGTTTTCGTTAAAAAAATAATATATAAAATTTACCGGGAGTGGCTAAACAAAATTATACTATTTATCCAATTTGAAATAAATTTTTAAAAACTACATATAATTAGTTGAATTTGAAAAATCAAGCTAAAATAAAATAATAAATATTATTGATCCGGGGTAAATAGGTAAAAATTATTTTCTCTTAGACCGAATGGATAATAAATTTAATTTTGTTTTAGTCTGATGACATTAAATGAGGTAAACGAGTTTTCTTTTATATATTTATTTTATTACGAATTTTCTTTCACATATTTATTTTAGTTTAAGCCCGTTTATTATTTTGTTTAGCTTGATGAAATTATATCGATCTAATAAATTTTTATTGGTCTACTTTTATTTTTTTATTACAGATTGGATCAATTGTATAATTTTTTTAGCGTGTTCCGGATGAATATTAGTTATTATTTTTTATTTTGTCTTATCTGTAACGCCCCCAAGTGCTGGAACTCGCAAGGGAAGGAGGACTGTTCCCGGACTTCTGGAAACTCGTCCTGAATGGCATCCACAGCGGCGTCCCAGCCTTCCTTATAGCTGACTCGATGAAGGAGGGCATCATGCGCCACCATTAAATCTTGAACTCCTGAGTGTCCATCCAGCCGTCAAAGGCTTTATCCTTTTGAGCCTTGAGGATAACATTTTCAGCCCGGGCCGTTTCCAAGTCAGAAGTAGATGAGGCAAGTCGGGCTTCATGGCCTCTATTCTTTGGTTGGCCTCCTCCAGCTTCTTGTTCGCATCCTCGAGGCCAACCTTCCAAGCCTTGGCTTGGTGAATCGCCCCTTGAAAATGGGCGTTCGCCTACAAGATACACAAAGGTAAGAAATGGAAAAAATCAAAAAAAAACTACGAATGGCAAAGGAAAAAGACGTACCGTCGCCAAAGCCTGAGCTCCGAAAAGCTCGTTAGCCTCCAAGTCCTGTTGAAGGACAAAGTCTTGATAGTCAACCGGGGAAATGGAATGCATAGACCATTCCATGGCAAGCGCTGTGTTGCCAACAATCGAATCCTTGCCCCGGATTCCACAAGCAGGTTGGAAGTAAGACCCTGGTTTTTGCTTGGTCCCTAAAACTTGGCCGGGGCCTTCTTCGCCTGGTTCCTTTGCCTGGAGTAGGAACTCCGGGAAATGATCCCCAAGGCGCGGGTCTTTAAACACCTTTCCAGCACGCTTCATCCTGCTCGTTTCCAGGTCTTTAGGCTTTGTAGCCTCCTCAATTTTCTCAGCCACTGCAACAAATAAGATAAGTGAGTTGAGAAGTTAGCAAAGTAGAAGATAAAGGAACGAAAACAACTAGATAAGGAAGGAAACGTACTCTTCTTAGGGACGGGAGAAAGGCCGCGTTCTACAAGAACGGTCTCCCTGATAAGATCCCAAGAATGGGAAGTCCCATTATCTTGCGTAAGGAGGTTGGAAGCTCTGGTCTCCTCCTCAGACAAAATTATATCGTTTGGGCTCCCATCTACGGCTAGCCCAAAAGACGAGCGAAATAGGGTGCCCCAATCGCCACCCTCCCAAACGACGAACATAAAATCTTTCTTCCACCCCAAGTTGTTGTCAGGGATGGACTTCACGTTCACTATGTGGGGAACGGTTGGGTGCTGGTTTAAAGAAACCCACCCCGGATTCTTGTCAGGACTGTTCTTGAACTGGAAAATCTTTCTAAAAACAGCAACAAGGTAGAGACATTGTGCTTGGTGCATTGCGAAAGATAGCACATAATCAACCTCCAAGAGTTAGGAGGAGTTGGCAAGGGATGATGCCCATATCAGCTAGCAAAACAGGGATGAATGGGTGAAAGGGGAGTCTAATACCTGCCCTTAAAGTATCCCTGTAGACGCATATTGCGTCTTTCCTCCACTGACAGGCCCTGTCGGCCGGACTTGCAAGAACTAGCTTGAAAGGATCCTTGATTTTGAAACAACCGCTCAACTTGTCCAGCTCCTTTGGATCCCGGAAGGCACTGATGGTCGTGCGCGTCTAGATGCGCATCTGACGGGTTCTCATCCCCTCGTGTGTTGATCATATATATCAATCAAGGAAGTGTACCTTGACCGAATGGGGAATTCATTGGACTTTCTGGCCACATTCATCTTGGCCAAACGGGTCATTTTCTTATCAGCCATCTGGAAAAAAAGGCACATAAGGAGACAATTTAAAACGCAAACTATGCAAAAACAAGCACAAGAAGTAAAGGGAGAAGTCTTACCTGAAGTAATGCTCCTAAAAAGGCTTTGGGGATTAAGATACTCCGACCTACTGTTATTGCTCTGAGATTCTTAACAAAAGAAGAAAGAAGGAGAATTTAGAAATGAGAAAGTGAGGAGCAGTAGACTCTACTCACTCCTTTATATAGGTGAAAAACTGAAGTTGAAGGGACAAAAAGCCCAGTAAGGATAAAGGCCCAAAGAAAAAAGCCATAAATGGAACATTCCAGAATATTCCAAGGAATTCCAAAGAAATTAAATAAAAATTCCCGAGAATTCTAGAGAATTCTAAAGAAGGTGTTTTAATATATTAAGCCCAGATTAATAAGAGGCCCAATGGGAGGCCCAAATCCAATTAGGATTTGGAAAAATAAAAAGCCCAAATCCAATTAGGATTTGGAAAAATAAAAAGCCCAAATCCAATTAAGATTTGGAAAATAGAAGGCCCAAATCCAATTAGGATTTGGGAAAATAGAAGACCCAAATCAAAGCCCTAAAAAAGATAAGGCCCAATCCAAATTGGATAAGAAGGAAGCCCAATAAGACCAGGATTGAGGTCGAGTTCTAAGTCGTGAATTCTGCTCGAATTCTTTTAAACAGACACCCAGAAATTATGGGTATAATGGATCAGGATTGAGGTCGAATTTCAGCTCGTGAATTCTGTTCGAATTCTTTCGAATAGACACCCGAAAATTACGGGTATAATAGAACTGGATTGAGGTCGAAAGACGAGCTAGGATCGAGGTCGAATTCCTGAATCAAGCATAATATTTTTCAAGAATGGGGTCCAGAAACCTAGACTAAAATCCAGGTCGAAGAATCGACTAGGATCCTGGTCGAAACCCAGGTCGTGAATCCTAGCCGAAACCTAACGACCAGGAAGCAAATAAGCGCAGAAGTCTCGACTAAGAGCTAGGTCGAAGGTTTGACTAGGATCCTGGTCGAAACCCAGGTCGTGGATCCTAGTCGAAACCAAACGACCAGGAAGCAAAGAAAGACACTAGTTTTCGACCAAAATCCAGGTCGAAGGTTCGACTAGGATCCGGGCACTATAAGAAAAAAGTCCATAGACATCGCTTTTTGGCCGATGTCTATGCTGTTTCCCAACCGATGTTGATGTCGGTGATGTCTATTCTAGACATCGGTGAATACCCGATGTCTATACTCGATTAGACATCGATTTTAGTTAAAAAACAGATGTCTATGTGTTGATTATTTACATAAAATGCTATAAGTAAAATATTTAATAACTAAATTACACCTAATTAAACATGTTAAACATATCATGAGCTATGTTTTTTGTCAGAAAAATACCAATTTTAGTGAAAATACTGATGTCTATGTGATGATTTTTTACAAAAAATGCTATAACAAAATTATTTAATAACTAAATTACACCTATTAAAACATATTAAACATATATTGAGCTATGTTTTTTATCACAAAAACATCGATAATTTTGACAGAGGTGATGTAAAATGACATATTAAACATCTCTTTCTTTAATGAAAGGTGATGTCTAATTTAGCGTATAGACATCAGTGTTTTCTAGAATGAAGTGATCTCTATGTATCATTTAGACGTGAACATGTTAGTCTTTAACATCAGTTATTTGTCTGAAACTGATGTACATTGTATTTTTTTGACATCAGTTTTGTTTGGTTAAGAGTGATGTTTATAATGTTACTTGACATCAGTTTAATCTTAAACAAAGTGATTTCTATATTTCATTTAAACTTGAACTTGGATTTCTTTGACATCAGTTTTTTACCTTAAAGTGATGTACATTATCTTTTTTGACATCAGCTTTTCTTAATTGAAAGTGATGTGTAAAAAGTTTATAGACCAAATTATGTAAAGTTTTACATCACTAATTGTATAATTGTTGTCTGAGAACGTCAACCAAAATAGTAAAACATATGATCTGAAATCTAAACTATTACATTCTCCAGAAACCAACTGAAGACATTCAGTCTAATGAAAATTGTAAGATAGTTTTTTCACTATCCCGTTTTGAACACTCTTCAAAATCTGAGACATAAATCCTCTCTACACAAGACAGCAAGGGTCCATATAAATTCCCATTATTTAGATATCTCAACAACTGCAGAGGACAAGATGAGCAAGCCGCTTTATCCCAAGCAAGCAAATACGATCCTCCACTTACTGGATAGATGCCATGTGCACGATCAAATCAACCACATGGGTGCTGCATTAACCACCCAAAAAGACATATGTAAAAGAATTAACAGTCAACTTAGACATATTTCAAGTTGTGCATACTGGGTCTACTTGTTTGTTACTAAGTGTTGATTACTTATGAGTTTCTATTTACTTGTGTCGGAGTGCATTTTCAGAAGCATTAGAGGAAGAAGTGAGAGAAATCATCAATAACATATCCTAAAACAACTCAAGAAACTTTGCTGCACTTCCAAACCAAGTCAAACAACAACATTCAGACATAAAAAATTAATATTATTCCAACGTTCAGACAATTATTTACCTAGGTAGTATGCGTTTCTTAGCAAGTGCAGGCTCCCATTATTGTTTTCATCAACAAGAATATCTATTATACTATTTGAGTTTCAGGACCAGCAGGTGAACTACAAGGTCAAATATGATTACTAACTGCAGACTATGAATTCCTGGGTTGAAATAACATAGATTATTAAAAAGAGCACAACATAATCGCCTCTCAAGTTAAAAGGTGAGGTGGAACTTGTCATCAAAATTGATGACCTAGTCAACCACCTGTTTATAACTGGAGTAGATTTAGAACAATGATTTCTGGCATTCTAAAGACCAAAAGCTCCCTTGAAAATATATGGCAAGTACGAAAATGCAAACTTATATAAAACCAGTTTTAAATAAGGACGTTTGTGACAAGAAATGCACAGATGCACCCATGATATATTTGTTGAGTATGACAACACAACTGATACAAGCAACTATGTACAGCCAATTCCTTTTAGCAATAATAACTACTGTAAGCAGTTTAGAATAAGGAAATTTTGAATTACCCCTATGGAATCACTCATTGATTTCATTGAACATGCAGAAGCAGAACAGGGTCGCACTGCAACTTTTTCAAGGAGCAGAGGATCTAGGTGGTTGTGGGCTTTTGGATGATGAACGACATACATTGAGCTTGCCTAATGTTATCAAAAGCCAGGCACCGGATGTAAGCACTAGGATATGCCTTCTTGCATTCCGTGATTTCATGGAGGACTTGAGATGCGTCCGTGCAACCAAACATGGGAAGCTTCCACATTGTTCAGTACCTCCTATCGTAGTAGTTAGGAATTCTGCTGTTCTCGCGATAAATATACCCCAGCTGTAGACAAAAATGTTCAGAACAAGAGATCAGTATTTCAACCCCTGCTTAACAAAAAACTTCAGACCACAGAGTATTGCTTCAAGCCATTGATTTATTAATGATTTTGTGCATGCAAGAGAGAAAGAAACAGAAAGTTCATCTCCAGAGATGGCAATTTCAAGATTGAACAAAATTATTTATCAGTGCCACAATTTGGATTGCATTTATAGAAAATTTGATAACATCGGACACACAATGAATATTTTCTATATAAAAATATGCAGTTTCTAACATTGGAGTCAAGTTCTATCACTATCAACTATCAAGAAACAAGACACCTGCTAAACTGAAAGTTTACAACATAATTTAAATTATGATAAAGAGTGGATGCAAATAGCAATTTTTTTAAGAATTAGTGGTTGTATTCCAGATGTTATCTTTGCCAAACAAAGGGAGCTCACAATACAATTCAATTACCAGAAGTCACACTTTCTGCAACAACTAGTTGTCATATCTCTTTAACACTTAAAATTGATGCAATTGTAGATAAAAGCAATTAAGAACTATCTAGCTGAACAAAAACTGTAGAACATTTCCAGTAGGATATGTATTAATCATACTAATAAAGAAATTATGAAGTATCTATTTTACTGCATCAAATTCAAGGCATGGAATCCATCCTTTTTTCATCATGTAATCAATTTCCCTAGCGATTGAATCATCGGTGAGAGGTGGAAGGTAGGAGAGAGTCTCAAACTTCTTGTTATCAATCGATTCCAAGTCTGTTTACACACAAACGAGAGCCAACTATAAGCAGTACAAAAGGTGGTAATATAAACAGCTTAAAAAAAATTAAAAATAAAAATACAAGTTCCGATCAAAGTACCTTCATACAGTGAGTTTTAGATCCATTCGAAACAGTCTTCCTGTTCCACGCAACTGAATCCTTCATCTGAAACAGCTTTGGCGGGATAGGTTTCAAGCCAACATAGGTGGATCCAGCCACCAGAGCCGAAAAGCTTGCAGCAGACATAATTGATTTATTACCAAACTGATCTAGAGCACAACTGGAAACACAAAACTAGAGACTAGCACAAGAAGTGATTCTATTGATTTTATTTACGCGATATGTATTGTGCATTTTCACCCAAAATAACAGGATACTGCTCCAACCCAACTTGGGTTACCCAAGTACCATAAAAACCAAAGCGGTCCCACCACCTGAAATAGCCAGTAACCCCACAGCAAGAAGAGCTTATTTCCATCCAAATTGATATTGCGCCAAGGTCCCTGCATTAGAAACAGTGCTAATAGGAGTATTTGCTGCGGGTTCCAAAGCCTGATCTTTTGCAAAATTGATGACTTCGGATTCCTGTCTACATTAATATACATAATGGCTAAACTCAATTACCAAGACTATTACCCATCCCCTAAGAATTTTGCCAACATTACTAAAAAGGAAGCCTGGATTTGAATTAAATAAGTTACATCCTGCGGGTTGACCAGTTGAAACTGGTGGGGTTTGATCCTGCCATCGAAAAGAAGATGTTTTCATGATTAAGAATAATAAAATTACTTATCTGAACACAGGCCTTCATCTATATCCTCCTTTGTAAGGCCCTTCTTCTCAAAGAGGAACGTCTGTACAGGACAGGAAATCCCTTAATTTTTAGATGTAAAAGAAATTTGACAGCATTCTCCAGTTGATCTTCCCGAATTGGTTCTGAGTTCACAAACACAGATAAAACCTTGGTATCTTGATGGACCTTGTAAACTCCAAGACTGTTATTAACAGAGTAGCAATGCTTAGCACAATTTAACACAACTTAAATTACAAAAACAATAGCAGTATAATGGACCATGGGGGTGAAAGGACCATTCTTGAGGATCTGAATGTATAATGGATTGGCAATGCTGATGAACAACATCATTTTCTTTTTCCATAGTGTGTAGTTAGATATGTGAAAGGTAGGAATTTTGATACTGCTAAACTTCGGTGTATTCATTCTTCCAAGTTCTTTAATCTGTTTGCTTTCAGATTTTGCTTTGATACCACTTGTTAGGTAATGAATAAAACACAGCCGGGGGGGGGGGGGTGAATCTGTTTTGGATTATTTTTAAGCTTTTTGAACTATTATGGATGGTGAACAAAGTAATCTAACTGTAGAGATAATATGTTGTAACATGAATAATGAAACATGCACATGAATACACTATCTTTTAAAACTCACTTAATTTTATATTAAAATCATGTATGTCTTGCTACAAATTTATGGGTTCTTAGTTGATAAATAACTTAGCTTCTCCTTGAGAGTTACAAGATTTTCTAGATCTTTTATTACTTCTAAAACAAAGCATCCAGTGTTTACTTTATAGAACAGTAAACACAGGTTTTACACAACATGCAATATCATGTACTAAACCCTACTTTAAGTTAACTAAAACTTCTTCAAGCTTCGTTTTGTAAACGTTTCAAATCAGTGATTGATAATCTTAGATATTCAATTGATCTGCATTATGTACTTGAGTTTTACATCGAGATCTCCAGTTTGTTATATAGGAAACTCGATATCGATAAGTATAATGGCTTATCGAGATCTCTTATTACTCTATAATTGTTTTGACTTGTTGAAGTCTCTGAGTTCTCTATAAGAGAATTAGGCTTATCGAGGTCTCCAATCTTAATGTCTTCATTTTGACTTATCGATATGTCTGAGTTCTCTAGTGAGGAAATGACTTTTCGATATCTCAGAGTTCTCTAGTGAAATTTTGACTTATCGATATCTCAGAGATGTCTCGTGATATTTTGACTTGCCAATATCCCAGAATTCTCTAGTGAAGAATGACTTGTCGATATCTCCAATCTTCATGTCTTCAATTTGCCGTGTCGATATCTCTAAGACTTCTCTATAAGCTTTTCTTGACTTCTCGATAAGTCATTCTGGAGTACTCGAACGACTTCTCTATAAGACTTAATATGTGACTTGTAGATTTCTTAACTTAGAATGTTTTTCCCAAAAAAGATTTATTCAACTACAAGCTTCTTCACATTGTCTCTGAGCCATGATCTTCATGATCTTCTTCTAGAGTTTATTCTTAGGTTTGAGACTATTTACAGAAAAATACTATAGTCTAATCTATTTACACTTTTACAGACTTAAGTGATACAATACAAAATGCAAACTTAGATTACCATACAACTTACTTAGGGCTGTCAATTTGACATAGTCTTGTTAAAGTGCTGGCATGTCTTGCACAACAAAGTTTGTTATAACGGAAGAAAGAAAGATTATATTGAACGTAAAGAAAGAACACAAATAGGTAAAAGAGAAATTTTTTATTTAATCTTGAGGATACAGATTACATCATATGTTTAGGTTATGACAAATCTTAACCTAACAAATCTCTTAGGCGGATAAAGAAAAATTCAAAAAATGGGCTTAAAACGCTGATTCAAGGCATATTCTAACAAATCTCCACCTTGACTTGAATTCTCTCACCAAATAGATGTTTCAGATGCACCATAATAACTCCAAATATACAAGAAAAAATTATTCTGCCTCATATTTTACTTCAGGTCCCAGATTAACAACTTAGAACATTTAGCAAGTCAAAACAATTTTGGAACCTGCCACATGGACCCGACTTGGTGAACATATCAGCGAGACTATCAACAGTACCCGCTTTCTTCACCTTAACCTTAATATCTCAAATTTATGTGCTTAGTCTGCTAATGATGGACTTGATCCTTGGCTAAGCATATTACAGTAAGACTATCACAATACACAACAGCCTGATCATGATGCATACCAAGATCACTAACTAGTCCTTTCAACCATATTCCCTCTTTAGCAGCTTCAGTCAATGCCATGTACACTGCTTCAGTAGTAGATAAAATAACTGTAGGCTGCAGAGTTCCCTTCGAACTAACAACTAAACCACTCAGAGTAAATACATAACCAGTCGTAGACATCCTGATATCAACATCTCCAGCATACCCAACATTTTATGTACTTAAATCTTCTCCATTGAGGCACCTTTCTCATGTATGAAGGGCAAATCTTACTTCTTCTAGTGATAAAATATCTTTCCCAACAATGAAATTCTCATACGACAATGGCAAAAACAATAAAAGAAATTGGTCAACATCCTCATCTTCTACTTTAACATCTATATTTCAAAAATCTAACAAAATAGTATTTAACCTATCAAGATCATCCCTAAGAAATATACATTCCTGCATAAGCAGGCTGAACAGACGTTGCTTGAGAAGCAATTAGTTGGTTATGGACTTTGTCATATATAACCTTTCAAGTTTCATTCACAGGCTGGCCGCAGTTTCTTGATCAGCTATCTTAGTGATGACGTCATCAGCCAAATATATCATGATTATCGAATGTGCCTTCTCCTCCAAACTATTCGATTCCCTGTTATTTGCACCTGTTTAGATTTTTCCGAAAGTGGTGCCTACAGTCCTTGCTGCTTTAGCAAGGCTCACATCTTGATCTGTCATAGACCGAAACTATTCTCCCAATGAATCTATTAATCTTCATGTTTAAAGAAGACACCTTTTTGTCAAACAGATTCATGAAACTTTAAAACCCAAAAAACTAGCCTTAGCTCTGAGTACCGATTTGTTCTAACGGAAGCAAGAAAGATTATAATAAACTTAAAGAAATTTAATCTTAAGGATACAGATTACAACATAAGTTTAGGTTATGACCTAGAGAGTTATATAACACATTAGGTTGTTATGAAAAAACCCAAAAAAGTCCAAAACGCTAACTCAGGGCATATCCAAACAAAGTTTTTTTAAATATATTCAAAGAGATTGTAGGAAATTTCTTCCTTAGAGTTACGATCCTGGTAGGAATTTACGTGGGGTCTGGCTATTTCCTACCAAATATCCTCATTTCTACCAAATTCATGTATATTATGAATTGCAATAAAATCTTATGCTTAAAAAAACTATATCGGTAGGGGGCAGAGGGGTCAAGTTAGGCGGATCCGAACAAAACTCTAAACCAATCATTAATTCAGTTATATATTTAACCCCATTAAAGAAGTTTAAATTTATGAGTTGGGCGACTAGATTTTGGTCGTTTGGTTCGGTTAGGTTGGGAATATAAGCTACTAGGCAAATTAATTTATTTTGTGTCATCCATGTTGGATTTTTTACGCAGTGAGGGCATGGCAAAATAATTTTACACATACAAAATCCAAATAAAAGCATATAAATGTGAATAAAAATTAGAGGGATCGAATAACCTTTTAAAATAATTCGGAGACAACGACAGAGATACTTAGCAGTTGTCCTCAAGTGTGAAGCATCCACGGTATCCACAAGAAAACGATGTTAAGGAGGAGGAAGAAGGTGGAGAGAATTGGGTTTTCAAACTTTTTGGGTTTTCGGGTTAGCATGTGGGTAAGAATAAAATCGGGGTCTATAATAGTTATTATAGGCAAAATTTTCAGCTGAAATTTTCCATATATAATATTATATCCCATTTTATTATCATTAATAATTAAAACACCTTTTAATTATTAATCCTTTTTCTAAACACTTTAGAAATAATCTCTCTCTGATTTAATTTCAAAAATTAAATCCTTAATTAATATATTAAGAACTTTTCTAATAATTTTAATCAATTAAATCTCATTAATCAATTATTGAAATTTCCAATTAATTATTTTTCATAATAAATAATTATTAGCCATTATTAATTAATTCCTCCACCATTAAATCATTCTCTTTTATGGTGTGACCCTGTAGGTTCAATAGTAAGCCGGTAGTAAAATAAATAATAATAAACTATTTTATCATTAGTAAATAAAATTCTCTAATTTATTAAATATGATAATTAATTAAATCACATTTATTCACATCGTGAGGGATACTTTCAGCATATGCCACATCGGATAATATGACTTCATGCCAGAATACCAAGAACCTATTCAGTGAATAGTTACCGTACAATAAACTCCTTCTACCCTACAATGTCTCGATTAAATACAGGCAGGTCTCGTGTCAAGCCTATCTAATTCAATCACTTTGCTTACCATTACTATGCGTAGTCTATGTAAATTAGAAACCTTTCTAATTTCATTTACTATGGCCAGAGATTCCTGAAACTAGCATAAGTGGATCAGCGTTTTGAAATGCGCTTCCTTCACTAGAAGGGGTAGACCTTTATTGATCATACAATCTTCGTGTACAAATTCTATACCAGAGAGCCCTAATTAATTGTCCTGGGGACTAAGGAACTAAACCAAAGCATAGTTCAGTGTACACAAGATGACTATGATGACCTCAAGTCTAAGGATACTTGTACAACTATCACTATATGAACAACTGCTGACACGTGAGTGAACTCCATCAGTTGTTCAGCCGTGCGAGTCATGTTCAGTGAACTTATTCCATAATAAGCACCTACATACTAGCTATAGTGTCACCACACAAATGTCTATGAGAACAGACATCCTTCATAATGAAGCAAGCATAGTATGTACCGATCTCTGCGGATTATTAATTACCAGTTAGTAATCCTACGACCAGGAACTATTTAAGTTTAGAGTTATCATCTTTTTAGGTCTCACTATTATGATCTCATCATAATCCATAAAAAGCTTTACTCTAAACTATGGTATATCTTATTTAAACACTTAAATAGATAGAGCCCGTAATAAAAACAAAACAAGTCTTTTATTAATATCAATGAAATCAAAACAGATTACACAGGAAGTTATTCCTAAATCCTAATACATGATTGGACTTAGGACATATTCCTTTCAATCCGTCAAGCAACAAATCAACTCTTCCCAAAACTTTCCTATAATAAAAAAATAATAAAATAAAAACGTAAAAATTACTTGAATTGTATGTAACAAAGCATTCTTGTTACATGCATACGATCACATGGAATACTGACTTTTCGTTTATTAAATTAAGTCATATAAACTTATAAGAAAAAGACTAAATGAACTCAAAAGAAGTAGGTGTGCGGGTCAAGTTGGAATCGGTAGGTTGCACGCAAAACCCTAAACTAACCCATTTAATTCAATTTTAATAATATTTAACACGATTCAATTTCGGTTTGAATTTTTTAGGTTGGTTTAAGGCGGGTTAGGTCCGGTAGGGTCGGTTAGGTCGGGTTTCAAAACCCATGGTCACCCATACTATCCGAAATTAGGTTTAATTTGATTGTTATTTGTGGTGATAATGTTGTATATGTTGTATATACTATATTTATACCAAATTTTAATTTTATTAAGATTTTTTCACTACTAGAAAAAAGACCTTAGACATCGGTTAAAAACCGATGTCTATGTAAAAAATGTATGATGTCTTCACGACTGATGTTAAATATATTTTCTCATAGACATCGGTTAAAAACCGATTTCTATGTAATATTACACGTTTCTGGAAAATTTCTGATGTCTAATTCACATTGATGTTATATAATTGTGTAATGTCAAGTTCAGAAATGTAATATTATGATGATTAGACCTATTTAAAACTATAACACACAAGCAATATTTATAAAACAACATCGATTACAAATAAAAAACAGATATCTATAACCTATTAGACATCGGTTGTATTTAAAGAACCGATGTTAATTTGAACAATAGACATTGATTGTTTTCTAAATAACCGATGTCAATTTGAACAATAGACATCGTTTATTTTTTAAATAACCGATGTTAATATGATAAATAGACATCAGGTGTTTATTTTTGAATTGATGTTATTGCCTTGTTTATATGTGCTAATATCCCTTCATTAACATCGAATATTAGACAATGTATTAAAAAACTTAAATCTCAAAACTCAACCAATGCATATATTATTACTCAATTGAATTCAAGATCAACAAATTCTCAATGTGTACAACTAATATCAAATATGTTCATCATTCTAAACAAAGTACAACTAATGTGTAAAATTAACCATATTTCTATTTCTAGTACTCAAGTCATCCCCTTTCATGCGGGCTCCAATTTTCTTTACCATGCTTCCAATCAATAAAAAGATATATGTCTCGCCTAAAAATTTTCCAATCCTTTAAAAGATATCTGATGCATAAACTGAAACAGTGATTAGGGAATCAATTAGTATGTATCAGTTAATAAGGTAGGTGACACTAAATAAATGGAGGACATGTGCTCACCCTTGACTCATCAAACTTGTACCAGGTGTTTGGAGCAGAACGAAGGAAAGAGTAGTAATGCCCTGAAGTAGCATATAGATCTCAAAACTACTAAAATACATAAATGGTGAGCAGATACTAAAGTTATAATTAAATGGTTATAGAACATGAAGCATTAAAAATTTCCAATATTATGCATGATATCAAACTTGTGGTCAATGCGGGAAGAACACCTCAGCCACCTGGTGGAGTTTGAAATCATGCAGACAGCCCTCTAAACCTTGGCAAGGTCTCCGCCAGGAACAACAGTAGGGGACTGATAGTCGATTCATACTTGAATCCAGTTGGGCACCAGTCAACAAACTGAATTGTCCGCTAGGTCTTGATAGTTGCAACAACTGCATTGACATCCTTGGGGACAACATCACCACGATACATCAAATAGCAATCCATGTACTTCCCATGACGAGGATCACACTTGGCCATCATGGAGGATGGCTCAACGCAGTGTTGGTTATATCAGCCACAGAGAGTTGCTCATGTATGCCTTTTCACTGATATGACAGGGGCATATGATGAAAGCATGAAATGGATCCGTGGATATGGGACCAAGTTGGTCTGGAACTCAGTCATATCCATATTTATAGCACCATCAAATCGCAGAGATGTAGTCAAGGAGGAAATCATCTGAATTAAACATATACAGACCAAATGATTAGGAATACTAAGAACTAGCATTAGAACAAATTCAGAAAATATAATTCCCCTATATCATCTTCCCCAAGAGAATGAGCAAAAATGTTTGGGTGTGTTTCAAGTGAAGTCAAAAACTGTACACAGGTCCAGATAAGAATGGAAAAAACAAAAAAATTTAGATAAAATCATGAAGAGTGATACCTGAGAAACAAGCCTGTTAAGGTTGGTGTAGGTGGGACGCTCAATGTCTAGCGAGCACCTACAAATGTCATAAATGGCCTAATTGTCCAGAAGAATAGAGATATCAGTGTGTTCCGGGAGTGAATGGGTTGAAAAGGACATTGTTGTAGGGTTCAACGACAGAAGTTGAAACCTGTGGTGATGGGTAGACAGTAAACCCAAATTTTGGACTTTTTTCCCATAGTGAATCAACACTTCTTCCTTGCAGTTTTCACAATGAACTTTGTATCTGGATCTTCTATCTTTTAAGCTTTGTAAACGATTCAAGAGCAAGCCTGGGAAGGTGGTACATCTTTAATCTCCAGGCTCAAATCAATGGAGGGCTCATAAGTATCAGATAAAGTGCTCGCAATTACAACATTTCAGCTGAATTTTTAAAACATACAAAGAGTCATTATATGTGAATGAGTAAAGAGATTTATGTAAAAACTAAGCATTTAATTACAAGATTACCTTGCTTACTAGGCGACCACCAAAAACCTGTTTGACAAAGTTATCATTATTTACACACAAAGTTGTCTCCTTTGACTTTGATCACTACAACACCTCTGGAGTCTATCAAGAAAGCATGGCCCGTATGCAGCAGTTTCAGTATAGACCACAAACCCAAACAACATTCGTTAACTTAGAAATGAAAAAAATCCAGGACAAGATACCCATTGATAATCATCACAAGGGAAACTTAGAACATACCCTGTATTACCTGTAGAACATACCCTGTATCTAGCCTCACTTTGCATAAATTGATAGCTATTTACCAACTCTTATAATAGTCCATTTAACAAACTCATTCTAATTCGAAACCACAATTCGACAAAATCTTTTTATTAAAAAAACTGAACACAATAACAGTTGGGTAATTTCACTCCACCAAAAATCATCAATTACTAATACACTATCAAACTTGATGCATTACACAAAATATACAACACAAACATAAAATAGTTACGAACACGGAGATACACATATAATCTACCTTGAAAGGCCAATTTTCGCGATTAAAATTGACAAACGCTATCACTAGCTTTAACAACAGAAAAGAACTCCTTCTCGACATAAATCTCCAAGTACTCACCATAACCTAACACAACCCCCTTATCTCATCTTCTCAGGCCATTTTCTTCATCTGCTGTAACCTCTTCTCTCTCAAACCTTGATATCCTCCAAATCGAGACGATCTAGAGCTGAAGATCTCATTATCTATCTCTATTCCACCGCTTTCAATACTGTTAACACTTGCTTATCCAAGATCTGTCAAATTCTCCAATTATTATAATCAGCAAACACACACATAGACACTTTTCTCTCTCTCTCTAACTCATCTATCTCTATCTCTCTCTAGTTTAAGGTTATTGGAAAATTTAAGACTATGAAAGTGAATACAAACATGTGAAGCTCAACGAACCTCTGAACCTTTGGAAAAAAAGCGAGAAACAAATTTAAAAAACAAAACCCAATAAAATTCAGAACTAAATCGAGATGCAAGAATATCGGATTAAATTTTAAGCAATACATCAGAAAACCCACACACCAAATTTGTCAAGAGGTATCAAAGTAAAACCCGTTTACATACTTTAAGAACTAAAACAAAAAACTCCATTAATCACCAAAAAACACAGAAAATTAGAAAGTCAACCATAGAGTTATCTTGGTATATATTAGCAAACACAGATCTGTCCCTATCGACTGTTGACTAGTGCTACACAACAAACATGCCTATGCTACCCTGCATCTTCACTCGCCTGCTTAACCCCGAACATAATAGAATGAAATCATAAAAGCCAAAAATATCATAACATTTATGCATATATATAAATCGCGAAACCGCTCATTGGCCACTATTGAAGGATTTAAAAACAGATTTTCAATTCAATTATCTTAAACCTAATTGAACAAACAAACCTGTTCAGAAATAGAGGGTTTCTCATAGATGGAGTTTGAGTAATTGAAGGTGTTCTTCAATTCGGGGTTTAATTGAAACCATATATACTTGCAATCAACTGACATGGTGTGTGTGTGACAGAGAACCAGAGAGATGGAAGAGATAGAGCACCAGAGAGATGGAAGAGAGAGAGACCAGAGTGAATTGAGAGAGAGAGAGGAAAATAATTTAGGTAATGGGGAAACGGGTTTTTTTTTTGTTAAGGGGGAATATTTGTGGAATAAGGGGGGAAAGTTTCCGCGTATTTTTTTTTTAATTTTTTTAAGCTAATCATCGACAACGGTTGTAAAATACAACCGATGTCTATAAGACAAAGACATCGGTTATATAAAAAACTGATGTCTAACGAACGTTTCTCATTTGTGAAAAATAACTATAGACAACGGTTATTTTCTCGCTACCGATATCAATATAGCATTAACATGCGGCTTTTTAAAATAACTGATGTCTAAAAGAACTTTAACATCGGTGTCTGAGCAAACCGATGTCTAAGGACCGATGTCTATTGACAGAATTCTAGTAGTGTTTCCTCTGAACATTTGACCCTTACTTACTTCTGATTAACTTTATTATAAATAATCAAGATATTGTCAGAAATTCCCTTCTTATTTAACAAAATTCTATGTTAATAGATCGCTACACTCACCGATAAAACATTATTAGATCACTACCCTCTTTCAATAAAAAAATTTGAATTGTTGCTACGAGGGTGTAAATTTGAAAATATACGCTATGAACTACACTAAAAAGTTGTGGAGAATAAATGATTATCTCACAAGAGATAGATTTTCTAGTACACTAAGACATATTTATAGGTAGCCTTTAGCCTATTTGACAGACATATTTTTCTTGAGTATTTTTCTCCACTTTGGATATATTTAATATGTTAGAATTTTTAGCCTATTTCAAAACATTTCAAATTTGCATATAATAATTGATGATTTTCATTTTAAATGTTTGAATTCAATGGATTTCTTAGTGTGTGGTGGTATGATTTTTTAGTAATTATGATATAAATTTACTGATAATTGAGAAAATTTGTGTGTAGTAATGAGAAAATTGGTGATTTTGGGCTCAGTTCAGATTGCTAATTATCAAAATTTGGATGCATTAAATCTCATTGTCAATATAACGGAGTAATACTAGATAACCCCAAACTTATACAAAAATAGTTACAAAGTAACGTGACATGACACATTTTGAAATTACATTCGTGTGCGATTATGAATGCCGTGGGGCTCTCGGAATGTTACCATTTATAAGGATATTAGTTGGTAAGCCATGCCAAGCACATACCCGAAATTAAAATAACAGTATCACAATATTATTACATAAAACTGAAACTCATAATTCGAGTAAAATACAGATCTAAATATAATTTATAAAATGATTTTAAAATATGTAGTTTAAAAAAATTGAAGTTAAGTGTAACTCTAAAATTTCACCGTATAGTTCTAGTTATGCATGCGCCTAATTATTTACTTATATAAATATGTCATGTTAACTTACTAATACGATTATTTGAAATTAAACCGACACTTGGATGTCGGCAATAAATAAAAATTAAGGAAAATAAAATTTAGAGAGAGTAAAAGTAATTTTTTGTTAGTTGAGATGTTGAGATTTTATTATATAAAATTTCAAAAATATTTGTATAATTTTCTAGTGAGTACCAAGATTTGGGAGCTAAACATGGTTGCCTTATTAGTATACATAGTTGATAACCCGTGCGAAACATGAGACCGAGAGACTAAAAATATCGAATTAATATTTGTAGAGAATTATTCCATAATTCGTGTGAAACACGAATTAAAATTAATATATTAATATAAAATGTTAAATAGTACTTGTAAAAAATAGTTATGTAGTTAAAAATAATTGAATCAGTAATGAAATTTTTCAATATAATTTCTAGTTTTGCATTGTTTCACTTGATATAAAAAATCTAACATATTAGTGTTATTTTTGGGAAACGAATGGTATCTCTATCTTATGAACCAAATTTCTGTTCTTTAGACAATTTAATATTAATTATATAATTTGATAATTATCTTAGAATTAGCCTTTTCATATAGTTTATTTAATATTACTTAATTATCGATAAATAATTTTACAAATTAAAAGTAAATAGATGTTATTAAACTTAATTTAATATACTAAACGTAATCTAAATACAAGGCCATAAATTTGTTACTGTTAATTTTTTTTAATTTAAAGTATATAAATTGTTGTGATGGACAGTAACAAATACGATCGGTAAATTATAATTATCAGTTATAAGTTAATAAATATTACTAAAGTCATTTGCTATTACTTAATTATTTTTAAAATAATACTACAGAAAATAAAGTTTACAGAGAATAGAAGTCAATCCGTGTTAATAGTTTACTTTGTAGTTTGTAATTAGTAGTTTTTCAAATAAAAGTAATATAAGTTAGTTTACTTAATTTAATGAGACTTAATAAATTCTTAATATAATTTATAAATAAATAAAGTTTACAGAAAATATAAGTCATTATTGTTATTAGTTTGTAGGTTTTATAAACTTAACATAAATATAAGTTATTTTACTTATTTAACGTAACTTAATAATTTTTTATATAATTTACAAATCGTTTAAAAAATATTTTTATTTTAAAAATGAAAAAGAAGATTGGATGAACACTAACTAAAAGAAATTAAATTACAACAATATAAGTCGAGTTGTGTTAAAAATAAAGTTAATAGAGAATGGAAGTCAACTTATGTCAAGTAAGTAGCAAAATTTGGTACTTTGGTACTTTTAGCACCAAATTATACATAGTTTCGCTTACTTAATAAAGGAGTATAGATTCGTTTTTCTATGATGTGCTCATATGCACAAAATAAACATAAACCTTTTATAATTTTTGCTTATTTTGATCCGTGCATTAACAACAATTACATAAATAGGTTTGATTAGCCCTATTTGCAATCCATTCATGTATTTATTTGTAGGTTTGGATTGGGAAATCGAATGATGTGGCAATTTATTCTTGATACTAGAAATTTTAAATTTTTCCCCTGATATCAAAGTTAAAGGTGCAACTTGCAAGGATACATAATATAGACCCGAATTGAAAAAATGCCCAAAGAAATGGGTTACAAAGTGTCAATTACTCTTATTTTTTTCTGTTTGAATTAGTAATTTGCTGAAATGCCCCTACTTCGATTAAAATAAGGTCATCTTGGATGGAAAGTGGTGAGTGGGATACAAATAGAAGCGAAATTAATTTTATGGGGGTGTATGTTGACACATAAATAATGTAGACCTAAATTACAAAAATGAAAATAAAAGTGGGTTATAAACTACCAAATACTCTAAATTAAAATGTTTTAAATTTATAGTTTTTAGTATTTAACATGTGCCTATTGACACACACTAGGCAAATTGAAAAGTATTTGGAAAAAAAAAATTCCAATATATGGGGCTCTAGTATTTTCCATATATTATATATTTGCAACTTAAACTGAATCTGGCAGCCAGGCCCTCCCAATTAATACTAAATTACTACCAAATTAAACAGCCATTAACATGTAGAGTCCCCCATAATTCAATTAACTTGTTGTTTTATTCTCCTTTCCACCTCGTAATAACCCAATATTTATCGGGTCTTTCACTAACACAAAGCCCCCAACCACTTCTCCATTCCAATCATCCAACACTCCATTTTCATATTAGCCAACTTCCTCCTTCCTCCATTCCCTCTCAATTCCCCCTCTCTCCATCTACCTCTCTCCTCATGGCTCATCCATTCCTCAGAATTTAATATTCCTTTCCCCGCCCTCCCCCTCTCTCTTTTTATCTCTCTCACTGTCCCCTCCATCTTCGCCCTCCCATTTTCTCGTTCCCACTCTTTTCTCTCACCATATCTGTCTCTTTATTTCTCTCTAGATTCGGGCGGAGGATGACTTAGCACCATTCAATTACGTGGAATCAGCCTTGCGAGCACCACCCCATTTATGTAATATCTAACTATATTTAAATAGTCTCAAATTTTTTAATTTTTCCATTAATTGTGTTAATAGGAAGAATATTTCTAATAGTTAATTAAATTTTGCTAGTGAAATCCTATGATATGCCTTCCAGAGATATGTTGATGAAAAAAGCCAAAAATTACACGGCTCATATTTATTATTTCGATTATAGAATTTATGTTCATAGAGTACTATAAATATACCAAAATAGTAAAAAACATTGGAAGTGGAAAAGGATAGAAAGTATTAATTTATGCATATATTAATAGTCGTAAAAATAATTATTTTCTTGTAAATAGAATTTTTTTTTCTTAATACTAATGCGAAAGATTTATTTACAAATGCAATGCATATAGTAAATTCAAATATTATAAAAGTTATACACAACTCATACCTGCGAGTCCCCCAGTTTTCTTTTAATTTTTCACGGGGTTTAGTCATTAAAAAAATCAATTCAAACTTTACATGCTACTGCTTCAAGTATATGGCTTGAATTTAAAAATGACAAAATGGCGACCACCTTTATGATGTATTTTTAATAAATGTTATTTTCTATTGAAATTTTATATTGAAATTTTATATTGGACGAATAAAAGTTAGATCTACTTTTGTTTAACAACTTACATATTTTAACATGATAGTTTAAGTATAGTATGTACCAGTTGAGTACAAGTTTGAAATAACCTTGACACGAGTAATATAGTTAGTCATATTTAATAGTTTGTAAAAATTTGAAAATTCACCGGTTACGGTTTTTAAAATTTACCATCCCAAGTGATGTGACAACCAAAAAATGAGTACACCATATGCATTTGACTCTATTAAATATATTTTCTCATAGACATCGGTTAAAAACCAATTTCTATGTAATATTAACATCGTTTCTGGAAAATTTCTGATGTCTAATTCACATTGATGTTATATAATTGTGTAATGTCAAGTTCAGAAATGTAATATTATGATGATTAGACCTATTTAAAACTATAACACACAAGCAATATTATAAAACAACATCGATTAATAAAAAACAGATATCTATAACCTATTAGACATCGGTTGTATTTAAAGAACCGATGTTAATTTGAACAATAGACATTGTTTTCTAAATAACCGATGTCAATTTGAACAATAGACATCGTTTATTTTTAAATAACCGATGTTAATATGATAAATAGACATCAGGTGTTTATTTTTGAATTGATGTTATTGCCTTGTTTATATGTGCTAATATCCCTTCATTAACATCGAATATTAGACAATGTATTAAAAAACTTAAATCTCAAAACTCAACCAATGCATATATATATTACTCAATTGAATTCAAGATCAACAAATTCTCAATGTGTACAACTAATATCAAATATGTTCATCATTCTAAACAAAGTACAACTAATGTGTAAATTAACCATATTTCTATTTCTAGTACTCAAGTCATCCCCTTTCATGCGGGCTCCAATTTTCTTTACCATGCTTCCAATCAATAAAAAGATATATGTCTCGCCTAAAAATTTTCCAATCCTTTAAAAGATATCTGATGCATAAACTGAAACAGTGATTAGGGAATCAATTAGTATGTATCAGTTAATAAGGTAGGTGACACTAAATAAATGGAGGACATGTGCTCACCCTTGACTCATCAAACTTGTACCAGGGTTTGGAGCAGAACGAAGGAAAGAGTAGTAATGCCCTGAAGTAGCATACAGATCTCAAAACTACTATAAATACATAAATGGTGAGCAGATACTAAAGTTATAATTAAATGGTTATAGAACATGAAGCATTAAAAAATTTCCAATATTATGCATGATATCAAACTTGTGGTCAATGCGGGAGAACACCTCAGCCACACTGGTGGAGTTTGAAATCATGCAGACAGCCCTCTAAACCTTGGCAAGGTCTCCGCCAGGAACAACAGTAGGGGACTGATAGTCGATTCCATACTTGAATCCAGTTGGGCACCAGTCAACAAACTGAATTGTCCGCTAGGTTGATAGTTGCAACAACTGCATTGACATCCTTGGGGACAACATCACCACGATACATCAAATAGCAATCCATGTACTTCCCATGACGAGGATCACACTTGGCCATCATGGAGGATGGCTCAAACGCAGTGT
>NW_027419889.1:0-37862 GCF_009905375.1 Apium graveolens
TTTATAAAAATTAAATAACAAAGTCTACTCCATGTATTATATAAACTAATTGGGTATTGATTTACAAGCATAGGTAAACAAGCATTACTATAATTTATTTTATATTGTAAATAAAATGAGTTTCTATAAATTAAGTGGTAAGCATTGTATAAAAAACTTAACTTGAAAATGACATTTTGTGGAGAGTTTTAAATTTTATTTAGTGAAATTATATATAAATTTCCTACTCGCCTCAACTAACAATAATATACTACTACAACCCTAACTAACAATAATAGAAGTACTACTATAATAGATTCAACTCTAAAAACCTCTCACAATAATTAGGAAATTAATTGTCATGTACAAATTAATATTACCATAACAACATTTAATCAAATTAAATTTTTAGAGGTATAAGATAGCATAGTATTTAGCATAAAATGATTTAGAAATAGTTGGTGCAATCACTAATGGGTAATTCAGAGGATGGATCAATCGGCTCCAAGTTGTACCAAGTAACTAACATCCTTAAGAATCATCTCTATACCAGTAAGATAGCCTATCACTTGCAACTACAGAGAACACCTGTAAGTTTGTAGTAGAATATTATAAATATTTCATTGTTTTTCGAAATGGTTAGTAAGAGGTAAATAGAGAAAATATTTATAACTTGTCTGGTTTATGAGTGATTGTGTGGTCTTACAAAAGGAAGTAGGATACAAGGTTATGGCTCATATTATGAATTTGACATAGTTTTGTTAAAACTTCTTAAAGCTTCTCAAAGAGAATTGAGGAACTAACATATTTTACTATTAATCTTGTCTCTGGTCAAAATAAACCTGTGATATGAACATATAGTCACACAATATCCAATAATGTAAAACAGAGATGAGCACGGAATAATCCAATTCTTAAAATTTTGTAAGCAATTAGATGATGAAATAAAAATGGACTACAATTAAAATCATTGCACTTGTAATTCTTAAATCATCTATAAACTGCCATGGTTTGTAATATTTACATTGTATCTACAAATAAAGGATTCAACATGTTTCTACTTTCTATGCATCTCACAAAGAATAATAATCAAACAAAAAGTATTTTCAGTGTTTTGCTTAAGCTGCATATAAGAACAAAGCATTTAACTTGTTGTTGTTGCAAGGGAAGTGTGCCTTGCTATTATGTTATCAAGTATTTCCTCGATAATTAGATCAAGTGATGCCAGATAAAAGTTGAATGGAAGGAGTACAAAATCTCCTGTTTAATTTGTTTCACCTTTTTTTGGCTCTCATTGCATAAGCAACTCATTACTTCTTGTTTATATAAAAATAATAAATAAGACTCTCTCTTAGGATGGTTAGGAGGGTCACATATATTTCAACATATAAAGTGAATTCAATAATTATTGTAGCTTGCTAGAATCAATAATATATGATCACATTTTGTGTAATACAACTTATGTATTATAAACACTATCAGATATTATCGCTTGTGAATTTTCGCACATAAAATCATATAATAACGCTATGTTAAATCGTAGAAATATATAAAAACACTTTCCAAGATAATCAAAAATTAATAACTTGTCATTCTCTGAGAACAACTTTGTCATCAATATCACCAACACCAAGAAAATGCTTGATGTACCATTGGATCATCATTCTTTGGAGCAGACCTTGACGGTTAATGATTTATAATGATATTGCTAAATGGTTAGGTTTTCTCCAAAAACTTTATCAAAATATCCCCAATTTATTTTTATTCCTCTATAAGAGAATGGTAATGTGTGATATAATAGCTGAGTAATGGTATTTGATTTCTTAAACCTTAAATCTAATAAACATGGTTAACAATATGGAAATTAAAATTAATCTAAATTTAAAATAAATAAAAAAATAGTAGAGATGATAGAAACATTACAATTTTCCTCGTATGTTGGTGGATTATAGAGTGTTGTATACATGTATTTCTCAATACATGGAGGCTATAATTGTTTATAATGTAGTACTTTGCAATGGAGAAATTTGATCCAAATTAAAGAGTGGTTATTAATTAGAGAGACAAATTGTGTTCAATTTAGTTTTACTTACACATATTTCTCAACAAATCAATTCTATGATAAAATCCTTTCTATCCATATAATTAACAAATTGAGTTCTAGTGGCGGATAGTTGAATCTCGTACATGGTAAAAAGGAGAAAATAAAGTGTACCAAAGTTTTTTAAGTTGTAAAAGAGAATCGTTATATCAATAAATATCCATTCCAACCTATTATACCATAAAATATCAATTCTTAACCCAGCCACACCCTTTTCTCCCTTGTGACTTCAAAGCAATCATTGTATTATGAGCTAATAGCCTCCCTTCATTAAAAGCACTCTGTTTATTAGACACTGTCTAGATTAAACATAGTTTGAACTTATTCACCACCACCTTCGACAGTATGCGCATCACAACATTATAAAAATAGATAGGTCAAAGATCTTCCATATGTTTCAGTTGTTTAACCTTAGGAATAAGACATACAAGCCTACGATTTAGTTCCCTAGGCCCATGTCGTGTATCAAAGAAAATCTGACAAAATAGAACAACATATCTTTTAAAAATATTTCAATACGTTTGAAAAATGGCGGGTTCGACCCATGTGGATCTAGTGAGTTGTATTGATGCATGAACAAGACTACATTCTTAACTTCCTCCTCCCTAATAGGTACTATGACCTAGTGATTGTGAAATAATAATTAAAAAAAGTTTGCAAAAAGGGTAAAATTTGACACGACCTTAATCGAATAACCATATATCAAAGAAAACGGTAAAATTTGACAAAAATTTAAACAACTTACCCGAGCAGAAACAAAACCATGTAAAACCATAGGAAAAAACATATGTGTGTGTACTATCCAACTAAATCATAGTGGAAGACATTTAGATGTGGAGGCCATAACAAGGAATATCAGATATGCATGTCCCATAATTACAATATACCTGTTTGTCTTGTCGTGGTTTCGATATTTTTGTTTATAACTATGAGCCAAAGCCAAAGCGACCAAATCGAGATGTTCCTCCAGACTCTGATATTTTACCTTGAGCAGAAGATGCTTTTTTGATGAGTCGATTTGATCCATGTTTGTGGAGAAACGACCCTACAAAGAGAAAGTCAGGTACCGGGATTTGTAAATAACAATCTGAGAATCTCATATTGAAATTTAATTTAATTCCTTATCACCAAATGATAAGGAGTTGTCAAGAAAGAGCACAAAATGTTTTACCTATCCAAGGGAATCCATGTTATAAAAGATGGCAACCTTTCCACTTTTGCTAACTTGATACATTTCCTTGTAGTAGGTAGCAAGGTCATAGTTGCAGATCAATGTCCTCCACCAATACTATAGTTGTCATTTTCTTCGTTATTTGTATTAGTAACATATCTCCTCTCCGTCCTTGAACTATTCTTGTTATCGACACTTATGGTATCTCTTCTTTCAAGACATTCGTTCTCACTTCCCGTAGCTCGGGTCATCTTCTCACAATTTTCTTTTATCTTTTTATAAAATGAAACCAGTAAAAAAAATTATAAGATGTGAATTATAATAACACTTGCTTAATTGATTATTAATAAACAATTATACAAATGCCTTTATATGACCTAGGCGATTGGACACAAGCTTTTTATTTAACGAGTCAATATATAATAAAACATCTGAAAGTATTGAATTTCTTCTTTGTAGTACTTCATTCTATAAAGATTAACAAACGATTAGAACATGGAGCAAACAAAAAGTCGAAAATACAAATTCTACTTTTACAACGACAAGTGATACCTTACAATTTCATACCACTGTCATTCCAAACAAATCCCATTACAACTCAGAACTGATAATAAGATACGATTGACAGATAAATATAACTTAATAAACAAAACCCTAATTAACACATAGTGTAACATCCATAAAAGATCCCAAACACAAAATAACATAGAAACAAAAAAGCAAGGAGGTAAATTAAACAATAATTAACAATAATCGACCAAATTTAATCTTCTCCTAAATTAAATTTAGTGAATTGAAAGAACTTTAGGAAAGCTGATTTGGGAAAAAAATACATTCCGCTCAAGGTTTAAGCTTTTCCGAGATTTAATCTTCTTGGAGCTTGAGTCTTTACAAAGATTTAATATTCAGTGTTTGAGAGAAATATTTCAGCAAAGATTTAATCTTTCGTCGCAGTGGAGATTGTTTGATAGTCTGTTTTTTTTGTTTATTTAATAGAAAGCCGAGAAAACAATTTCAGCAAGCCCGCTGACAAGTTTTGAACAAGACCGCCTAACTTTTGGGCCCAAATCTCTTATCTATTGTAACGATTATATAATGTATTGCAATAATATGTATTTATAACGACCTCAAAATTTTGTTGATTCAATTGCAATGTTTTTAAAATCCCTTGAAATAGACATGAAATCACCTTTCACCAGCAACGTTTTTTGGATGGTTTTAGAAAATCTGGTTGCGAAAGCAATTCTATGGTATAGTGAACTAAACCCTGTATAACCATTATTCATCTAATTCCTGATTCTCCTACAAGCTGGAAGTTATTCCTCATACATACCCTGATATACTCTGGTGATATTAATGAATTACTTTATGCCCCGAAATAAATGTTTTATCAATGTTAATTATGATTCTGTTTTATTGAAATACAATATTTATCATGTTGAATTGTTATAGAATTGGACAGGTTTCTAAATATGGAACAGATTCGAGGTCAGACCAGATTGGTGGTCATATTAGGTCAATGTGTGCCTTGAATCCAGTATAGAGAACAGAGCTGTGTGCCTTAATCGGGTTAGTGTGTCACTGATCACAGCCTAACCTTGGTTTTAAACTTAAAAATGAATATCCAATTCTAATAGTTGCTTAACAAGGAACTAGATTCCTATGAATCATTTCAATTGATCATTGTTAACACCCGGTTATTATTATTATAACTTGCTGAGCTAGTTAGCTAACCCTTGTGAATCTGTTTAAGTCATTCTACAGTTAAAATGGAAATTATTGGTAACGAGGATCCCCGGTCCAGTATACGATCTAGGATTCCCGGTTGAGTTGGATCGAGCTAGTTTGAGTTATGCAAGTTTGTAAGAATGATTTCATTTTCAGTTGTAAGTTAAACTAGTTGGGATTTGATATGACGTAATAAAAGTCAAGGTTGTGGTTGGTTTTCATACTTTCACCTGTTGGGATCCGTGGTTGCGTAAATAAGGATAATTGCATATAATATTTCATATACATGTTTATATAATATGTGTGTTGTGAACCCCAAACTACTGACCCGGGTTTGGAGGGCGTCACAACCACCATCTCCGAAGCTAAATCAACTACTAATATAACCTAATATACAACCAGTGCTACCACTAAAGCTACCAGCAATGCTACCATAAATTGCCACTACAGACTAAACAATATACCACCAATGCTACCACCTGTAATACCATAATTAAACTGGCGATAAATGGAACGGCTTAAGCTAGCACGAACTTCAACCCCAACACCAATAATACCACCACTAAGCTACCAATACGACCACTAAGCTACCACCAATGCCACCACCAATGCCACCACCAATGCCACTACTAAGACTAACTAATATAACATCAAAGCTACCACCTGTAATACCATAATTAAACTGGCCATAAATGGAACTGCTTAAGCTAGCACGAACTTGAACACCAACACCAATAATACCACCACCAATTCTCTAGCAAAGATTACCGCTTTCAATGCCACCAATTGCCCTAATAAGAGCACCAGGACCAATGACACCATCAATGCCAGCAAATCCACTACTAATATTATCATTTCTGGTACCACCAATGTAACCACTAAAGATGCTAGTCTTGCTGCCACCAATCCCACTTTTAAAAGTACCCAATATACCACCAATGCTACCACCACTTATGCCATTATTAAAGTTACCACCAATGATACTCCTTAAGTTAGCATGAACTTCACCACCAACAATCCCAGCACCAATTCCACTCCTAAGATTACGACTACTAGTGCCACCGATTGGACTAGTAAAATTATCATCACCAGTGACACCGCCAACAATATTACTACTGGATTAAAGAAAAACCATAACACTATAATTTTCAATTAGTTACGGATCTACAGAAGTTACTAAGCAACGGGTTCCAGTGAGGCTGAAAATGGTGACCCTACTATTCATGTATTGAAAATATAAGTTCTTCCAACACTAAAAAATTTCCCAAACAAAGCCTACATATCTATCAAGTAAGAAATCTCATTTTCAACCATGTGTATTGTGAAATGAAGTTAAAAAGTGATGGGGCTTCGTGAGATGGTAAACTCCGAATATAAGTAAACTTCGTGTTTTATTAGTTCAACAGAGAGTAATTTAGAGTTTTTTGTCATATATCATTAGAAAAAAAAACACACCCCACATAGATCCACTTGTACTATCTGCATTTATATTAATAATATTATTGGCATGGTAAAAGTTAAAGAATAACAAAGAAACCTTACACGGTATATTGATGAAGAGAAAGGGATGGCACTTTGAGTATTTTCTTCATTGTTTTCGGAACTTGTTGCAAGTAGCAAGAAAAATATAATTCTGTGAAAATGTCTCTAAAGTAAGGTCATACATACACATAAAATAAATTAATAGTATAATTCAACAAATATGAACATAAAATATAAATAATGCTGGGCTTATGTTCTATAAATTTTCTTTTTTTTCAATATCATGTATTTGAGTATTTATGAGGAACAAAAAAATTAATACAAATGTAACTGATTTTTTTTCTAACCTTGACATATAATCTTGAAAGGATAATTCTTGACATAGAGGTCATGTAAAAACAAATACAAGTGACATTCCAAGTAAATCTACATACATATATACATATAATCTTGAAAGGATAATTCTTGACATAGAGGTCATGTAAAAACAAATACAAGTGACATTCCATGTAAATCTACATACATATATACATGGAAAATGGGATACTTATTTAAAAATAAATAAAGTGTGAAGAGTTAACTTACCTAGCAATATCTCCCAAATTATGTTGCCAAAATGAACCTACACATACACACATACACTTAATATAATAATCAGAATGTTAACATGTACATGCCTCTAAACTAACCACACTTTAACTTTATAAAGCTTAACCCATAATAACAATTAAATGTCACTACAAGTAAAAATAAATTCATATTGACATATAAATACCATCATTCTCATATAATAGTTCAAAATAGTGTACCGACAAATAAAAGAAACTCAACACTTAAATACATTATATATAATAATAAATCAAGTATATGTAAACTATTTAAATTCAAAATAAAATAGATGTACATTTAATATTTACTATCTATATAATCCTTAAAATAAAATAACAAAGATAAATAAAATAGGTAACATATGCTTATGATTATGCAAGTGGACAAAATATAAATATTGGTGTATAAAATTTTCATAACCTTACGTGTAAAAATATCATTATACAAAATAAGTATAATCAATTTAATAAATGAGCATATATTAACTGGTGCACTAATCTAAATGCATATCTAAATCAAACATATATTTAACATATAACATATGAATTATTATGCATGCACAAAACACGTAATTATAAACATAATTCATGCATTAAATATTTACAAAAAAAATGGTGATTATTAACTAAAACAATTTTAATAATCAACATCAAACTAAATGATTAAATTAAGTAAACTATAGTGTTATACACCTAAACATGGAACTAAATAATAAAATAAACTATAACAAGTGAATTAGAATAGTCATACATAAGTTCACAAAAATGTAATTTAATTATATATTATATATAGAAGTATGCAATAACATGTAAAATACATAAGTAAAAAATATAGGAAATAGAGGTACCTGAAAAGAGAAGATGTTATACAGAGATAAAATGATATGCTAATAGCCTATTTATACACAAGTTGGTTCAACTAATACTCCCATTCAATCGGTTAGTGGGTACGTGATCACAAATTTAAACAAATATTATGTCTTTGTTACATGTAGTGTTTTTTGACTGAGTTTTTCAAATACACATAACACGTACTAATAAATATACACAACATAACTACACCTATTATTAAATTCTAGTGATAAAATAAATATATATTAAATTAAAATTATGCACATATAATAAAACAATTTTTTTAACCTTACTTAAATTTTAGATACTAGAAAGGTTTATTTTTAATATAAAAATACCGCGTCTTTAGATTTAATAAAAAATCTATATAATAAAATACTATTTTTCTTATAAACCAAATAATTAAAATGCAAAAAATGTATATATATATATATAATTACAAAAATCATGGTTATTACATTTTACGCTCCTTAAAAAATTTGGTCGCCAAATTAAACATACAACAAAACATTAATGATACCAAAATATTTTGCATGGAGAAAGCTCAGAAATATTTAACCCTGAAAAAAATATAAGATAGTTTTCTTTAGGAAACACAAATAACTAAACTCATAACTACTAAAAGGGTAGGAAGCTAACCTAGGCTCTAAATACCAAGTGTAATAGCCAACTTTTCAGAAAATAGTTATACTTAAATATTCAGCTACAAACTCCAAATTAAATCCATAATAAGAATAAGTTTCTATTTTTTCATAAATTCTAAAATCCCAGACAGAATAAAATCTTCTAAGCTGAAAATAAAGCATATCTAGTAGAAGCAGTTCGAATACAAAGATAATTACTAAAATATTGTTCCAAATCATCCAGTTTTAAGATGTAGCAAAAGCTAAGCACCTGAAATTGTGACTAATGAGCCAAAAACCCACAAAGAAAACAGTTCTACACTAGTGGATCAAGTATCATAATTTTATAAAACAAAAACCATTTTCCAAATCCAAATGACATAAGATATAAAATTTCAGAGCTTGTTAAGGCCACAAGTACCGGTGAACACAGTATCCAGAACTATATGCAATTACTAAATGGTTCATAAGTCAGAGCTTACTGGGAATTCTTATTTGTAAAACGGGGTACTTCATCCATAAATTTTAAAACAAAAGCAGTGCAAAAATATTTAAAAAATTTTAAAATAATAAAGTGTGAAAAGTTAACTTACCTTAATAGCAATATCTCTCAAATTATGTTGCCAAAATGAACCTACACATACACACATACACTTAATATAATAATCACAATGTTAACATGTACATGCCACTAAGCTAACCACACTTTAACTTTATAAGCTTAACCCATAATAATAATTAAATGTCACTACAAGTAACAAAATAAATTCATATTGACATATAAATACCACCATTCTCATATAATAGTTCAAAAATAGTGTAGCCACAAATAAAAAAAACTCAACACTTAAATACATATCTATAATAATAATAAATCAAGTATATGTAAACTATTTAAATTCAGAATAAAATAGTATGTACATTTAATATTTACTATCTATATAATCCTTAAAATAAAATAACAAAGATAAATAAATAGGTAACATATGCTTATGATTATGCAAGTGGATAACATATAATATTGGTGTATAAAATTTTCATAACCTTACGTGTGAAAATATCATTATAAAAAATGAGTATAATCAATTTAATAAATGAGCATATATTTTAATTGGTGCACTAATCTAAATGCATATCTAAATTAAAACATATATTTAACATATAACATATGAATTATTATGCATGCACAAACACGTAATTATAACATAAATTCATGCATTAAGTATTTACAAAAAAAATGGTGATTATTAACTAAAACATTAATAATAAACTTCAAACTAAATGATTAAATTAAGTAAACTATAGTGTTTATACACATAACCAAGGAACTAAATAATAAAATAAAACTAATATAATTGAATTTGAATAGTCATACATAAGTTCACAAAAATGTAATTTAATTATATATATATATATAGAAGTATGAAATAAACATGTAAAATACATAAGTAAAAATATAGGAAATAGAACGTACGTGAAAAGAGAAGATGTTATACAGAGATAAAATGATATGCTAATAGCCTATTTATACACAAGTTGGTTCAACTAATACTCCGATTCAATGGGTTCGTGGATACGTGATCACAAATTTAAACAACATTATCTCTTTGTTAACATGTAGCGTTTTTGAAATGAGTTTTCAAATACACATAACACGTACTAATAAATATACACAACTAACTACACCTATTATTAAATTCTAGTGATAAAATAAATATATATTAAATTAAAATTATGTACATATAAATTAAAATAATTTTTTTAAACCTTACTTAATATTTTAGATAAACTAGAAATGTTTCTTTTTAATATAAAAATACGCGTCTTTAGAATTTAATAAAAAATCATATAATAAAATACTATTTTCTTATATACCAATAATTAAAAATGCGGAAAAATGTATATATATATATATATATAATTACAAAAATCATTGGTTATTACATTTTTACCCTCCTTAAAAAAATTTGGTCGCCAATTTAAACATACCAAAAATATTTAATGATACAAAAAATATTCTGTATCGAGAAAGTCACAAAATATTTAACCTAAAAAAAATAAAGAGTAGTTTCTTTAGGAAACACAAATAACTAAACTCATAACTGTAAAAGGGTAGGAAGCTAACCTAGACTCTAAATACCAACTGTAATACCCAACTTTTCATAAAATAGTTATACTTAAATATTCAGCTAAAACTCCAAATTAAATCCATAATAAGAATAAGTTTCTATTTTTTCATAAAATTCTAAAATCCCGGACATAAATAAAATCTTCTAACCTGAAAATGAAGCAAAATCTTAGTAGAAGCAGCTCCAATACCAAAGATAATCACTAAAATATTGTTCCAAATCATCCAGTTTTAAGATGTAGCAAAAGCTAAGAACCTGAAAATTTGTGACTAATGAGCCAAAAGCCCACAAAGAAAACAGTCTACACTAGTGGATCAAGTATCATAATTTTATAAACAAAAATCATTTTCCAAATCCAAATGACATAAGATATAAAATTCCAGAGCTCGTTAAGGCCACTATGCAATTACTAACTGGTTCATAAGTAGAGCTTACTGGGAATTCTTATTTGTAAAACGGGGTACTTCATCCATAAATTTTAAAACAAAAGCAGTGCAAAATATTTTAAAAGATTTTAAAATAAATAAAGTGTGAAGAGTTAACTACCTTAATAGCAATATCTCTCAAATTATGTTACCAAAATGAACCTACACATACACACATACACTTAATTTAATTAACGTCCATATGACATAAGATATAAAATTCCACAGCTGGTTAAGGCACAATACCTGGTGACACAGTATCAAAAGTTCATAATTTCTGTCAATAATGCGCCACTCCCTAGTAAGGTATCAATAGTTCAGGAAGTATACGCAATTACTAACTGGTTCATAAGTGAGAGCTTACTGGGATTCTTATTTGTAAAACAGGGTACTTTCATCCATAAATTTTAAAACAAAAGGCAGTGCAAAAAATATTTAAAAGATTTTAAAATAATAAAGTGTGAAGAGTTAACTTACCTTAATAGCAATATCTCCCAAATTATGTTGCCAAAATGAACCTACACATACACAGATACACTTATATAATAATGAGAATGTTAACATGTACATGCCTCTAAGCTAACCACACTTTAACTTTATAAAGCTTAACCCATAATAACAATTAAATGTCACTACAAGTACAAATAAATTCATATTGACATATAAATACCACCATTCTCATATAATAGTTCAAAATAGTGTACGGACAAATAAAAAAACTCAACACTTAAATACATTATATATAATAATAATAAATCAAGTATATGTAAACTATTTAAATTCAAAATAAAATATATGTACATTTAATAGTTACTATCTATATAATCCTTAAAATAAAACAACAAAGATAAATAAAATAGATAACATATGCTTATGATTATGCAAGTGGACAAAATATAAATATTGGTGTATAAAATTTTCATAACCTTACGTGTAAAAATATCATTATACAAAATAAGTATAATCAATTTAATAAATGAGCATATATTTAATTGGTGCACTAATCTAAATGCATATCTAAATCAAACATATATTTAACATATAACATATGAATTATTATGCATGCACAAAACATGTAATTATAAACATAAATTCATGCATTAAATATTTACAAAAAAAATGGTGATTATTAACAAAAACATGTAATAATCAATATCAAACTAAATGATTAAATTAAGTAAACTATAGTGTTATACACATAAACATGGAACTAAATAATAAAATAAACTAATAACAAGTGAATTAGAATAGTCATACATAAGTCACAAAATGTAATTTAATTATATATATATATATATATATATATAGAAGTATGCAATAAACATGTAAATATATAAGTAAAAATATAGGAAATAGAATGTACCTGAAAAGAGAAGATGTTATACAGAGACAAAATGATATGCTAATAGCCTATTTATACACAAGTTGGTTACTTATACTCAGATTCAATTGGTTAGTGGTTACGTGCTCACAAATTTAAACAAACATTATCTCTTTGTTAACCTGTAGTGTTTCACTGAGTTTTTCAAATACACATAAACACGTACTAATAAATATACACAACATAACTACACCTATTATTAAATTCTAGTGATAAAATAAATATATATTAAATTAAAATTATGCACATATAAATTAAATAATTTTTTAACCTTACTTAAATATTTTTAGATAACTAGAAATGTTTATTTTTAATATAAAAATACGCGTCTTTAGATTTAATAACAAATCTATATAATAAAATATTTTTTTTTCTTATATAACCAAATAATTAAAAATGCGGAAAAATGTGTATATATATAATTACAAAAATCATGGTTATTACATTCTACCCTCCTTAAAAAATTGATCCCCAAATTTAAACATACCAAAACATTTAATGATACCAAAAAATATTTCTGCATCGAGAAAGTCAGAAAATATTTAACCAAAAAAATAAAAGTAGTTTTTTTTGGAAACGCAAATAACTAAACTCATAACTCTAAAAGAGACGTCTACAGGAAGCTAACCTAGGCTCTGAATACCAACTATAATACGCCAACTTTTCAGAAAATAGTTCTACTTAAATATTCAGCTAAAACTCCAAATTAAATCCAAATTAAATCCATAATAAGAATAAGTTTCTAGTTTTTCATAAAATTCTAAAATCCCAGACAGAATTAAAATCATCTAAGCTGAAAATAAAGCAAATCTTGGAAGTGGCAGCTCGAATACAAACATAATCACTAAAATATTGTTCCAAAGCATCCAGCTTTAAGATGTGGCAAAAGCTAAGCACCTGAAAATTTGTGAGTAATGAGCGAAGAGCCCAGCAAGAAAACAGTTCTACACTAGTCGATCAAGTATCATAATTTTATAACACAAAAATCATTTTCCAACATCCATATGACATAAGATATAAATTCCACACCTTGTTAAAGCCACAAATACCTGGTGACACAGTATCAAAAGTTCATAATTTCTCTCAATAATGCGTCACTCCCTAGTAAGGTATCAAAGGGAACTTGTAAAACAGGGTACTTCATCCATAAATTTTAAAACAAAAGTAGTGCAAAAATATTTAAAAGATTTTAAAATAATAAAGTGTGAAGAGTTAACTTACCTTAATAGCAATATCTCTCAAGTTATGTTTCCAAATGAACCTACACATACACACATACACTTAATATAATAATCAGGAATGTTAACATGTACATGCCACTAAGCTAACCACACTTAACTTTATAAATCTTAACCCATAATAACAATTAAATGTCACTACAAGTAACAAAATAAATTCATATTGACATATAAATACCACCATTCTCATATAATAGTTCAAAATAGTGTAGCGCCAAATAAAAAAATCTCAACACTTAAATACATATCTATGATAATAATAAATCAAGTATATGTAAACTATTTAAATTCAGAATAAAATAGATGTACATTTAATATTTACTATCTATATAATCCTTAAATAAAATAACAAAGATAAATAAAATAGGTAACATATGCTTATGATTATGCAAGTGGACAAAATATAAATATTGGTGTATAAAATTTTCATAACCTTAAGTGTGAAAATATCATTATAAAAATAAGCATAATCAATTTAATAAATGAGCATATATTTAATTGGTGAACTAATCTAAATGCATATCTAAATTAAACATATATTTAACATATAACATATGAATTATTATGCATGCACAAAACAGGTAATTATAAACATAAATTCATGCATTAAGTATTTACAAAAAAATGGTGATTATTAACTAAAACATTTAATAATCAACTTCAAACTAAATGATTAAATTAAGTAAACTATAGTGTTATACACATAACCATGGAACTAAATAATAAAATAAACTAATATAATTGAATTTGAATAGTCATACATAAGTTCACAAAAATGTAATTTAATTATATATATATATAGAAGTATGCAATAAACATGTAAAATACATAAGTAAAAATATAGGAAATAGAACGTACCTGAAAAGAGAAGATGTTATACAGAGATAAAATGATATGCTATAGCCTATTTATACACAAGTTGGTTCAACTAATACTGGGTTAGAGGGTACCTGATCACAAATTTTAAACAAAACATTATCTCTTTGTTAACATGTAGTGTTTTTGATTGAGTTTTTCGAATACACATAACACGTACTAATAAATATACACAACATAACTACACCTATTATTAAATTCTAGTGATAAAATAAATACTATATTAAATTCAAATTATGCACATATAAATTAAAACAATTTTTTTAACCTTACTTAAATATTTTAGATAACTAGAAATGTTTATTTTTAATATAAAAATACGCGTCTTTAGATTTAATAAAAAATCTATATAATAAAATACTATTTTTCTTAAATAACCAAATAATTAAAAATGAGAAAAATGTATATATATATATATAATTACAAAAATCATGATTATTACATTCTACCCTCAAAAAATTTGGTCGCCAAATTTAAACATACCAAAAACATTTAATGATATAAAAACTATTTTTGCATCGAGAAAGTCAGAAAATATTTAACCTAAAAAAATAAGATAGTTTCTTTAGGAAAAACAAATAACTAAACTCATAACTCTAAAAGGGTAGGAAGCTAACCTAGGCTCTAAATACCAACTGTAATACCAACTTTTCAGAAAATAGTTATACTTAAATATTCAGCTAAAACTCCAAATTAAATCCATAATAAGAATAAGTTTCTATTTTTTCATAAAATTCTAAAATCCCAGACATAAATAAAAATCTTCTAACCTGAAAATAAAGCAAATCTTAGTAGAAGCAGCTCCAAAGATAATCACTAAAATATTGTTCCAAATCATCCAGTTTTAAGATGTAGCAAAAGCTAAGCACCTGAAAATTTGTGACTAATGAGCCAAAAGCCCACAAAGAAAAGTGGATCAAGTATCATAATTTTATAAAACAAAAATCATTTTCCAAAATCCAAATGACATAAGATATAAATTCTAGAGCTCGTTAAGGCCACAAGTACTGGTGACACAGTATCCTGCAAACTATATGCAATTACTAACTGGTTCATAAGTCAGAGCTTACTGGGAATTCTTATTTGTAAAACGGGGTACTGACATCCATAAATTTTAAAACAAAAGCAGTGCAAAAATATTTAAAGATTTTAAAATAAATAAAGTGTGAAGAGTTAACTTACCTTAATAGCAATATCTCTCAAATTATGTTGCCAAAATGAACCTACACATACACACATACACTTAATTTAACTTAACATCACATATGACATAAGATATAAATCCACCAGCTGGTTAAGGCACAAATACCTGGTGACACAGTATCAAAAGTTCATAATTTCTGTCAATAATGCGCCACTCCCTAGTAAGGTATCAATAGTTCAGGAACTATAAGCAATTACTAACTGGTTCATAAGTGAGAGCTCAGTGGGAATTCTTATTTGTAAAACAGGGTACTTCATCCATAAATTTTAAAACAAAAGCAGTGCAAAAATATTTAAAATATTTTAAAATAAATAAAGTGTGAAGAGTTAACTTACCTTAATAGCAATATCTCCCAAATTATGATGCCAAAATGAACCTACACATACACACATACACTTAATATAATAATCAGAATGTTAACATGTACATGCCTCTAAGCTAACCACACTTTAACTTTATAAAGCTTAACCCATAATAACAGTAACAAAATAAATTCATATTGACATATAAATACCACCATTCTCATATAATAGTTCAAAATAGTGTACCGACAAATAAAAAAACTCAACACTTAAATACATTATATATAATAATAATAAATCAAGTATATGTAAACTATTTAAATTCAAAATAAAATAGATGTACATTTAATATTTACTTTCTATATAATCCTTAAAATAAAATAACAAAGATAAATAAAATAGGTAACATAAGCTTATGATTATGCAAGTGGACAAAATATAAATAATTGGTGTATAAAATTTTCATAACATAAAATATCATTATACAAAATAAGTATAATCAATTTAATAAATGAGCATATTATTAATTGGTGCACTAATCTAAATGCATATCTAATTAAACATATATTTAACATATAACATATGAATTATTATGCATGCACAAAACACGTAATTATAAACATAAATTCATGCATTAATATTTACAAAAAAAATGGTGATTATTAACTAAACATTTAATAATCAACATCAAACTAAATGATTAAATTAAGTAAACTATAGTGTTATACACATAAACATGGAACTAAATAATTAAAATAAACTAATAACAAGTGAATTAGAATAGTCATACATAAGTTCACAAAATGTAATTTAATTATATATATATATATATATATATATATTATATATATATATACAAGAAAAACAGTTCTACACTAATCGATCAAGTATCATAATTTTATAACATAAAAATCATTTTCCAACATCCATATGACATAAGATATAAATTCACACCTGGTTAAAGCCACAATACCTGGTGACACAGTATCAAAAGTTCATAATTTCTCTCAATAATGCGCCACTCCCTAGTAAGGTATCAAAGGGAAGGTACTTCATCCATAAATTTTAAAATAAAAGCAGTGCAAAATATTTAAAAGATTTTAAAATAAATAAAGTGTGAAGAGTTAACTTACTAGCAATATCTCTAAAATTATGTTGCCAAAATGAACCTACACATACACACATACACTTTATATAATAATCAGAATGTTAACATGTACATGCGACTAAGCTAACCACACTTTAACTTTATAAAGCTTAACCCATAATAACAATTAAATGTCACTACAAGTACAAATAAATTCATATTGACATATAAATACCACCATTCTCATATAATAGTTCAAAATAGTGTAGCGACAATAAAAAAAACTCAACACTTAAATACATTATCTATAATAATAATAAATCAAGTATATGTAAACTATTTAAATTCAGAATAAAATAGATGTACATTTAATATTTACTATCTATATAATCCTTAAAATAAAATAACAAAGATAAATAAAATAGGTAACATATGCTTATGATTATGCAAGTGGACAAAATATAAATATTGGTGTATAAAATTTTCATAACCTTATGTGTGAAAATATCATTATAAAAAATAAGTATAATCAATTTAATAAATGAGCATATATTTAATTGGTGCACTAATCTAAATGCATATCTAAATTAAACATATATTTAACATATAACATATGAATTATTATGCATGCACAAAACACGTAATTATAACTATAAATTCATGCATTAAGTATTTACAAAAAAAATGGTGATTATTAACTAAAACATTTAATAATCAACTTCAAACTAAATGATTAAATTAAGTAAACTATAGTGTTATACACATAACCATGGAACTAAATAATAAAATAAACTAATATAATTGAATTTGAATAGTCATACATAAGTTCAGAAAAATGTAATTTAATTATATATATATATATATAGAAGTATGCAATAACATGTAAAATACATAAGTAAAATATAGGAAATAGAACGTACCTGAGAAGAGAAGATGTTATACAGAGATAAAATGATATGCTAATAGCCTATTTATACACAAGTTGGTTCAACTAATACTCCGATTCAATGTGTTAGTGGGTACGTGATCACAAATTAAAAACATAACATGTAGGTTTTTGACTGAGTTTTTCAAATACACATAACACGTACTAATAAATATACACAACATAACTACACCTATTATTAAATTCTAGTGATAAAATAAATATATATAAATTAAAATTATGCACATATAAATTAAAACAATTTTTTTAACCTAACTTAATATTTTAGATAACTAGAAATGTTTATTTTTAATATAAAAATACGCGTCTTTAGATTTAATAAAAATCTATATAATAAAATACTGTTTTTTCTTATATAACCAAATAATTAAAAATGCGAAAAATGTATATATATATATATATAATTACAAAAATCATGGTTATTACATTCTACCCTCCTTAAAAAAATTTGGTAGCCAAATTTAAACATACCAAAAACATTTAATGATACAAAAATATTTCTGCATCAAGAAAGTCAGAAAATATTAACCTAAAAAAAATAAAGATAGTTTCTTTAGGAAACACAAATAACTAAACTCATAACTCTAAAAGGGTAGGAAGCTAACCTAGGCTCTAAATAACAACTGTAATACCCAACTTTTCAGAAAATAGTTATACTTAAATATTCAGCTAAAACTCCAAATTAAATCCATAATAAGAATAAGTTTCTATTTTTTCATAAATTCTAAAATCCCAGACATAAATAAGATCTTCTAACCTGAAAATAAAGCAAATCTTAGTAGAAGCAGCTCCAATACAAAGATAATCACTAAAATATTGTTCCAAATCATCCAGTTACCTGAAAATTTGTGACTAATGAGCCAAAAGCCCACAAAGAAGAACTAGTGGATCAAATATCATAATTTTATAAAACAAAAATCATTTTCCAAAATCTAAATGACATAAAATATAAAATTTCAGAGCTCGTTAAGGCCACAAGTACCGGTGACACAGTATCCGGAACTATATGCAATTAGTAACTGGTTCATAAGTCAGACCTTACTGGGAATTCTTATTTGTAAAACGGGGTACTTCATCCATAAATTTTAAAACAAAAGCAGTGCAAAAATATTTAAAATATTTTAAAATAAATAAAGTGTGAAGAGTTAACTTACCTTGATAGCAATATCTCTCAAATTATTTTGCCAAAATGAACCTACACATACACACATACACTTAATTTAATTAACATCCATATGACAGAAGATATAAAATTCCACAGCTGGTTAAGGCACAAATACGTGGTGACACGGTATCAAAAGTTCATAATTTCTGTCAATAATGCGCCACTCCCTAGTAAGGTATCAATAGTTCAGGAACTATATGCAATTACTAACTTGGTTCATAAGTGAGAGCTCACTGGGAATTCTTATTTGTAAAACAGGGTACTTCATCCAACATTTTAAAAACAAATGTAGTGCAAAAATATTTAAAAGATTTTAAAATAAATAAAGTGTGAAGAGTTAACTTACCTTAATAGCAATATCTCCCAAATTATGTTGCCAAAATGAACCTACACATACACACATACACTTAATATAATAATCAGAATGTTAACATGTACATGCCTCTAAGCTAACCACACTTCAACTTTATAAAGCTTAACCCATAATAACAATTAAATGTCACTACAAGTGACAAATAAATTCATATTGACAAATAAATACGACCATTCTCATATAATAGTTCAAAATAATGTACGCGAAACTAAAACAAACTCAACACTTAAATACATTATATATAATAATAATAAATCAAATATAAAATTTTCATAACCTTACGTGTAAAATATCATTATACAAAATAGTATAATCAATTAATAAATGAGCATATATTTAATTGGTGCACTAATCTAAATGCATATCTAAATCAAACATATATTTAACATATAAACATATGAATTATTATGCATGCACAAAACATGTAATTATAAACATAAATCATGCATGAAATATTTACAAAAAAAATTGGTGATTATTAACAAAAACATGTAATAATCAACATCAAACTAAATGATTAAATTAAGTAAACTATAGTGTTATACACATAAACATGGAACTAAATAATAAAATAAACTAATAACAATGAATTAGATAGTCATACATAAGTTCACAAAAATGTAATTTAATTATATATATATATATATATATATATATATATATAGAAGTATGCAATAAACATGTAAAATATATAAGTAAAATATAGGAAATAGAACATACCTGAAAAGAGAAGATGTTATACAGAGACAAAATGATATGCTAATAGCCTATTTATACACAAGTTGGTTACTTATACTCAGATTCAATGGGTTAGTGGTTACGTGATCACAAATTTAAACACACATTATCTCTTGTTAACCTGTAGTGTTTCACTGAGTTTTTCAAATACACATAACACGTACTAATAAATATACACAACATAACTACACCTATTATTAAATTCTAGTGATAAAATAAATATATATTAAATTAAAATTATGCACATATAAATTAAAATAATTTTTTTAACCTTACTTAAATATTTTAGATAACTAGAAATGTTTATTTTTAATATAAAAATACGCATCTTTAGATTTAATAACAAATCTATATAATAAATATTATTTTTCTTAAACATGTAAAATACATAAGTAAAAATATAGGAAATAGAACTACCTGAAAAAAAAAGATGTTATACAGAGATAAAATGATATGCTAATAGCCTATTTATACACAAGTTGGTTCAACTAATACTCCGATTCAATGTGTTAGTGGGTACGTGATCACAAATTTAAAAACATAACATGAAGTGTTTTTGACTGAGTTTTTCAAATACACATAACACGCACTAATAAATATACACAACATAACTACACCTATTATTAAATTCTAGTGATAAGAGGAATTAAAGAAAGAATGATCGCAAGGAGTCAAGGTATGGGAAATTACAAGTCCAAAGATCAAGTGATATAATTGTGATGAAGTCCTCATTCAGAAGCCAAACGCTAAGAAGAAACAAGTCTTGATCAACAAGAAGAAAGAATTGAAGCAAGTTGGACCAGAAGAACAATTGGGACGACACATTAGAGGAGTACAAAACTATGCTCACAAAAATTGGATAATGTTCTATTATAAAGGTCTTTTCTTAATTTTAGGTAAAAGTTGTTGAGATTTAATCTAAAACTTATTTTTAGATAATAATATTTGTATTAAGTTTTTATTTATTTGTGTTACTGCTGAATCATGTAAACCACGTAGGTAGACTAGGTCATTTGTTTGTTTCACTAATATTAGGAAGAGTTGTGAATAAGTGGGGGTGTTAGAGTATTTGTAGGAAAGTAGTTGCATGATTTTAGCTAACTCAGTAGTTGGTCCATCCTTTAAATATTTGTATGTTCTCAGTTAGAATAATAAGCAGAGAGAATACAATGTAGTCCATGGAGACACTCCATATTTTCACATATCAATCTTTGTTTTTATAATTTCATCATGGTATCCGAGCCTCATGATATAGGGTTTGTGGGTTGATATTTTTATACATCTATATATATACATATTAAGCATTAAGTTTTTATTTTTCATATTCAATGACATCAAGCAATATGTGATATGCAAGAAGCATCTCGAGCTGAGAAGATGAGGTGCAGTGTAGGCAAGTGGGAGGTATCATCATGTGCAGTATGGGATGTATATGGGGCTAATATTCTATTCTATTTTGTTGCTCAGGACGATGGTTGAGGGAGAGTGTGACAAATCTCGACGAAAGAAAGAATACCGTCAAGAAGCAAATCTAGCACAGCTTCATGACGACGAACCGACATTGATGTAGAGGCCATATGGGCCAACAAAGACAAGCCATACGGGCTTTTGAATAATAGCCATAAGGGCTGTGAAATGGATGCCATATGGGCAGGAAATAAATTTCTAGATGGGCAAACAGGAAGACAAAATGAGTTGTGATCAGTGGTGCCATATGGGCACAGGAAGGCCACACGGGCTAGATTAATATATTTGCCATACGGGCATGAAGAAGCTGTTTCAGTTCAAGGCATGCCATACGGGCTATGTTAAGAATCTGTAAAAACAAGTTTAGATTAAGGGGGAGAATGTTGAGATTTAATCTAAAACTTGTTTTTAGATAATAATATTTGTATTAAGTTTATTTATTTTTGTGTTACTGCTGAATCATGTAAACCACGTAGGTAGACTAGGTCATTTGTTTGTTTCACTAATATTAGGAAGAGTTGTGAATAAGTGGGGGTGTTAGAGTATTTGTAGGAAGTAGTTGCATGATTTTAGCTAACTCAGTAGTTGGTCCATCCTTTAAATATTTGTATGTTCTCAGTTAGAATAATAAGCAGAGAGAACACAATGTAGTCCATGAAGACACTCCATATTTTCACATATCAATCTTTGTTTTTATAATTTCATCAAAAGTTACAAAATAAACTAATGGAGATTAAATAATTTAAACATGTATATTTTATTTTGTTGAATGATATTATCTTGTTAAACTAACACTGTTGAACAATCAACTTTTGGAAATTTATATGAATTATTCATAGTAAAGTCAATATTTATTTAAATTGAAATGATATCAATAGTTTAAATTTGTTTTTATGATTTTCTTGCTAATAAAATATGTTAAACACATTATTGAGACGTCATTTTAAGGATTAAATAAAGAACATGAACTCACAATTGTTATGATAAAAACAAACACATTATTCTCAAATCTACTTACTCAAATTTACAGGGAAAATACAATATTGTAAAAAATAAACTTAAATAATCATCATAAACATATTTATGTTTGCAAAATAAATTGAACAAATTAAATATTTAATCTTGAATTATAAAGTAACTTATATAAAATATGTAAATGTCAAGATTAATGAATACTCATATGTCTTTTCTAAAAAAATACACAACATTAATAAATGAATAAGAAAATATTTTATACACTGAATATGAAAAAAAAAATTATTTTATCTTTATCGCCTCCCAACAACACCTAGTATTTTACAAAAAATATAAATTTAAACAATTCGATAAAATAATGAACAATTATCCAGTATCCAATTTAAAGTCTAATTATATAACAACTAAATGACTAATTATTATTGAATCAATATATGTAAATAAGGTACTTAATATTGATAAATGATACATTAAAATACATTATATTTAGTGTTAAATATAAACCATAAAAAATTTGAAAAACTCGTTTGATTCGATCTTAAGAAAGTCATATTTAAAAAGGCCCGAAGCTGCCTGAACATCTATTTTATTATAAAACTTTGCTTCTCTCATAAAGAAAAAAAACTTGGATTTACACAAATTTGGAATTTTAAAAATATCGAAATAATTTTTTTGATAGTTTTTTTTTCATCCAATTTTTTACACTAAAATATTTTGGGATAAAATTCTAAATGGGAAAAAATTCTGCACATCTTTAATATATTTTAAGAAAATTTAACAAAAGTACATTATTTTTTGAAGAAATGAAAAGTAATAAAATTAAGTTTTTTACATATATCTAATTCGGACGTGCTGTAATTTGCGCCATTCTTGGCCCTCAAAATTTTGTATAAAATCCAAATTCAATAGTTTTTTAGAAAAATTGATTCGATCCAAATTCTAAATATGTAAATTAATAAAGCCACCCTTAAAACAATTTAATTTATCTTTATTTAAATTATTTAATATTTATCTTTTAAGTTTAAATGAACATTAATCTTTTTTAGTTGAAATAAATTAGTCAATTAAATTATAATTATTATGTTCCCACTATGGCTTATTGGCTTTCTATTCTACCAAAAATTTATTTTTGTTTGCTAATAGAACCTATAATATTTCTCACTTTGTAAGTCAAGAGTTATTATTGCTATTTAAGCAAGCAAAATAACTTCTAATTGGATTTAACTTCTTGTACCTAGATAATCCATCAAGAAACTAACAATTCATGTTTTCAATCGAATTGCTCAGACCAAAATTTCAAGACTTGTTCCACTAAAAACCAAGTCCTAACAACACTTTAAATACTCATTTTAATTTGATAAAATTTACATAAAAATAAGTCAACAAAGAAACATGCAACTCAATACAAGAAGCAATGTTTAAGATATAGTAAGTCTACTACTAGACCACCCCACATGAAGCATGTTTTTTACATAGTATTTAGCATAAAATGATTTAGAAATAGTAATAGTTGCTGCAATCACTAATGGGGAATTCAGAGGATGGAATCAATGGCATGTTGTTCTCCAAGTATGCAAGAGCGGCAGCAACCCCACTTCCAAGTTGTACCAAGGAACCAACATCCTTAAGAATCATCTCCATACCAGTAAGACACCTATCACTTGTAACTACAAAAAACACCCGTAAGTTTATAGTAGAATATTTATAATATTCATTGTTTTTCGAAATGGTTAGTAAGAGGTAAATAGAGAGAAAATATTTATAACTTGTCTCGTTTATGAGTGATTTGTGGTCTTAGTAAAAGGAAGTAGGATACAAGGTTATGCTCATATTATGAATTTTGACATAGTTTTTTTAAAGCTTCTCAAAGAGAATTGAGGAACTAACATATTTTACTATTAATCTTGTGTCTGGTCAATATGTAGATGCAACAAAATCTATAACATTGAATATAAGAAATGACAATATACCTCATTTAGATTTCTCACATGATCTATCCTCGAATCCTTTCATGCTACTTTATTAAGTCCAGGCCATAAGATCCAGTTGTATAATTCTATGCCCTTCTAATAACTTCTCAACTATCAATGTACGCAGGTACCATAACCGCACTAACAATATGACTAATATGACTAAACCGTTCATCTTTCTCAGTGCAGTTTTTCAGCCCCGAGGCTTCCACAACAAACCTGTGATATGAACATATAGTCACACAATATCCAAAAATTTAAAATAGAGATGAGCACAGGATAATCCGATTCTTAAAATTCTGTAAGCAATTAGATGATGAAATAAAAATCGACTACAATTAAAATCATTGCACTTATAATTCTTAAATCATCTATAAACTGAACTGGTTTGTAATATTTACATTGTATCTACAAATAATGGTTTCAACATGTTTCTACTTTTTATGCATCTCACAAAAACATAATCAAACAAAAAATATTTTAGTGTTTTGCTTAAGCTGCATATAAGAATAAAGCATTTAACTTGTTGTTGTTGCAAGGGGAGTGTGCCTTGCTATTATGTTATTAAATCTTTCCTCGAATATTAGATCAAGTGATGCCTGAGACCAAATAAAAGTTGAATGGAGCGAGTACAAAATCTCGTGTTCAATTTGTTTCACCTATTTGGCTCTCATTACATAAGCAACTCATGACTTCTTGATATATAAAAATATATAAGACTCTGTGTTAGGAGGGTTTGGAGGGTCAGATATATTTCAACATATAAAGTGAATTCAATAATTATTGTAGTTTGCTAGAATCAAGAATATATGATCACATTTTGTGTAATACAACTTATGTATTATAGCCACTATCAGATATTGTCGCTTATGAATTTTTGCACATAAAATTATATAATAACGCTATGTTAAATCGTAGAATATATAAAAACACTTTCCAAGATAATCAAAAATTAATAACTTTCCGTTCTTTGAGAACAACTTTGTCATCAATATCACCAACACCAAGAAAATGCTTGATGTACCAATGGATCATCATTCTTTGGAGCAGACCTTGACGCTTAATGATATATAATGATATCGCTACATGGTAAGGTTTTCTCCAAAAACTTTATCAAAATATCCACAATTTATTTAAGTTCCTCTTTAAGAGAATGGAAATGTGTGATATGATAGCTGAGTAATGGTATTTGATTTTTTAAACCTTAAATCTAATAAACATGGTTAATAATATGGAAATTAAAATTAATTTAAATTCAAAATAAATAAGAAAATAGTAGAGATGATAGAAACATTACAATTTTCCTCGTATTCTAGTGGAATATAGAGTGTTGTATACATGTATGTCTCAATACATGGAGGCTCTAATTTTTTATAATGTAGTACTTTGCAATGGAGAAATTTGATCAAAATTAAAGAGTGGTTATTAATTAGAGAGACACATTGTGTTCAATTTAGTTTTACTTACACATATTTCTCAACAAATCAATTCTATGTTAAAATCCTTTTTATCCATATAATTAACAAATTGAGTTCTAGTGGCGGATACTTGAATCTCGTACATGGTAAAAAGGAGAAAATAAAGTGTACCAAAGTTTTTAAGTTGTAAAAGAGAACTTTAATCGTTATAATAAATATCCATTCCAACCTATATTATGCCTTAAAATATCAATTCTTAACCCAACCACACCTTTTTTTCCCTTGTGACTTCAAAGCAATCATTGTATTATGAGCTAATAGCCTTCCTTCATTAAAAGCACTCTGTTTGTTAGACACTGTCTAGATTAAACATAGTTTGAACTTATTCACCACCACCTTCGACAGTATGCGGATCACAGCATTATGAAAATAGATAGGTCGAAGATCTTCCATATGTTTCAGTTATTTAACCTTAGGAATAACATACAAGCCTACGATTTAGTTCCCTAGGCCCATGTCGTGTATCAAAGAAAATCTGACAAAATAGAACAACATATCTTTTAAAAAAATTTCAATACGTTTGAAAAATGCCGGGTTCGACCCATGTGGATCTAGTGAGTTGTATTGATGCATGAACAAGACTACATCCTTAACTTCCTCCTCCCTAATAGGTACTATGACCTAGTGATTGGGAAATAATAATTAAAAAAAGTTTGCAAAAAGGGTAAAATTTGACACGACCTTAATCGAATAACCATATATCAAACAAAACGGTAAAAAAAACATATGTGTGTGTAAAGCCATAGGAATATCGAATATGCATGTCCCATAATTACAATATACCTATTTATCTTGTCGTGGTTTCGATATTTTTGTTTATAACTATGAGCCAAAGCCAAAGCGACCAAATCGAGATGTTCCTCCAGACTCTGATATTTTACCTTGAGCAGAAGATGCTTTTTTGATGAGTCGATTTGATCCATGTTTGTGGAGAAATGACCCTGCAATGAGAAAGTCAGGTACCAGGATTTGTAAATAACAATCTGAGAATCTCAGATTGAAATTTAATTTAATTCCTTATCACCAAATGATAAGGAGTTGTCAAAAAAGAGCACAAAATGTTTTACCTATCCAAGGGAATCCATGTTATAAAAGATGGCAACCTTTCCACTTTTGCTAACTTGATACATTTCCCTGTAGTAGGTAGCAAGGTCATAGTTGCAGATCAATGTCCTCCACCAATACTATAGATGTCATTTTCTTCGTTATTTGTATTAGTAACATATCACCTCTCCGTCCTTGAACTATTCTTGTTATCGACACTTATGGTATCTCTTCTTTCAATATATTTGTTCTCACTTCCCGTAGTCAATATATAATAAAACATCTGAAAGATTGAATTTCTTCTTTGTAGTACATTCTATAAGATTAACAAATTATTGAACATGGAGCAAACAAAAAGTCCAAAATACAAATTCTACTTTTACAACGACAAGTGATACCTTACAATTTCATACCACTGTCATTCCAAACAAATCCCATTACAACTCAGAACTGATAATAAGATACGATTGACAGATAAATATAACTTAATAAACAAAACCCTAATTAACACATAGTGTAACATCCATAAAAGATCCCAAACACAAAATAACATAGAAACACGAAAGCAAGGAGGTAAATTACAATTAAAACAATAATCGACCAAATTTAATCTTCTCCTAAATTAAATTTAGTGAATTGAAAGAACTTTAGGAAAGATGATTTGGGGAAAAAATACATTTCGTTCAAGGTTTAATCTTTTCCGAGATTTAATCTTCTTGGAGCTTTAGTCTTTACAAAGATTTAATATTCAGTGTTTGAGAGAAATATTTCAGCAAAGATTTAATCTTTCGTCGCCGTGGAGATTGTTTGACAGTCTGTGTTTTTTTTTGTTTATTTAATAGACAGCCGGGAAAACAATTTCAGCAAGCCCGCTCACAAGTTTTGAACAAGACCGCCTAACTTTTGGGCCCAAATCTCTGATCTACTGTAACGATATAATGTATTGCAATAATATGTATTTGTAAAGACCTCGAAATTTTGTTGATTCAATTGCAATGTTTTTAAAATCCCTTGCAATAGACATGAAATCACCTTTAACCAGCAACGTTTTTTGGATGGTTTTAGAAAATCTGGTTGCGAAAGCAATTTATGGTATAGTGATCTAAACCATGTATAACCATTATTCATCTAATTCCTGATTCTCCTACAGGCTGGAAGTTATTCCTCACATACCCTGATATACTCTGGTGATATTAATGAATTACTTTATGCCCCGAAATAAATGTTTTATCAATGTTAATTATGATTCTGTTTTATTGAATTACAATATTTATCATGTTGAATTGTTATAAATTGGACAAGTTTCTAAATATGGAACAGATTCGAGGTCGAACCAGATTGGTGGTCATATTAGGTCAATGTGTGCCTTGAATCCAGTATAGAGAACAGAGCTGTGTGCCTTAATCGGGTTAGTGTGTACTGATCAGCAGCCTAACCTTGGTTTTAAACTTAAAAATGAATATCCAATTCTAATAGTTGCATAACAAGGAACTAGATTCCTATGAATCATTTCAATTGATCATTGTTAACACCCGGTTATTATTATTATAACTTGCTGAGCTAGTTAGCTAACCCTTGTGAATCTGTTTAAGTCATTCTACAGTTAAAATGGAAATTATTGGTAACGAGGATCCCCAGTCCAGTATGCGATCTACGATTCCCGGTTGAGTTGGATCGAGCTAGTTTGAGTTATGCAAGTTTGTAAGATTTCATTTTCAGTTGTAAGTTAAACTAGTTAGGATTTGGTATGACGTAATAAAAGTCAAGGTTGTGGTTGGTTTCTCATATTTTAACCTATAGTGATCCGTGTTGCATAAATAAGGGTAATTGTATATATATTTATACAGGTTTATATAATATGTGTGTGAACCCCAAACTTCTGACCCGGGTTTGGAGGGCGTCACAACCACCATCTCTGAAGCTAATTTACTACTAATATTACCTAATATAAACCAGTACTACCACTAAAGGTACAACAATGCTACTATAAATTGCCACTACTAAGACTAACCAATATAACATCAATGCTACCACCTGTAATACCATAATTAAACTGGCGATAAATGGAACGGCTTAAGCTAGCACGAACTTCAACCCCAAACCAATAATACCACCACTAAGCTACCAATACGACCACTAAGCTACCACCAATGCAACCACCAATGCCACCACAATGCCATACTAAGACTAACTAATATAACATCAAAGCTACCACCTGTAATACCATAATTAAATGGCCAAATGGAACTGCTTAAGCTAGCACGAACTTGAACACAACACCAATACCACCACCAATTCTCCTGCAAAGATTAACGCTTTCAATGACACCAATTGCTAGCTAAGAGCCAGGACCAATGACACCATCAAGCCAGCAAATCCACTACTATATTATCGTTCTGGTACCACCAAATGTAACCACTAAAGATGCTAGTCTTGCTGCCACCAATCCCACTTTTAAAACTACCCAATATACCACCAATGCTACCACCACTTATGCCATTATTAAAGTTACCACCAATGATACTCCTTAAGTTAGCATGAACTTCACCACCAACAATCCCACCAATTCCACTCCTAAGATTACGACTACTAGTGCCACCATTGGACTAGTAAAATTACCATCACCAGTGACACCGCAAACAGTATTACTACTGGATTAAAGAAAAACCATAACTCTATAGTTTTCAATTAGTTACGGATCTATAGAAGTTACTAAGCAACGGGTTCCATTGAGGCAGAAAATGGTGACCCTACCTATTCATGTATTGAAAATATAAGTTCTTCCAACACTAAAAAATTTCCCAAACAAAGCCTACATATCTATCAAGTAAGAAATCTCATCTTCAACCATGTGTGTTGTGAAATGAAGTTAAAAAGTGATGGGGCTTCGTGAGATCTTAAACTCCGAATATAAGTAAACTTCGTGTTTTATTAGGTCAACAAAGAGTAATTTAGAGTTTTTTGTCATATATACATTAGAAACAAAATACACCCCACATAGATCCACTTGTACTATCTACATTTATATTAATAATATATATTGGCATGGTAAAAGTTAAAGAATAAAAAAAAACCTTACACGGTATATTGATGAAGAGAAAGGGATGGCACTTGGAGCATTTTCTTCATTATTTTCGGAACTTGTTGCAAGTAGCAAGAAAATATAATTCCTGTGAAAATGTCTCTAAAGTAAGGTCATACATACACATAAAATAAATTTAATAGTATAATTCAACAAATATGAACATAAATATAAATAATGCCTGGGATTATGTTCTATAAATTTTCATTTTTTTCATATATCATGTATTTGAGTATTTATGAGGAACAAAAAAAATTATTACAAATGTAACTGATTTTTTTTCTAACCTTGACATATAATCTTGAAAGGATAATTCTTGACATAGAGGTCATGTAAAAACAAATACAAGTGACATTCCAAGTAAATCTACATACATATATACATGGAAAATGAGATACTTATTTCAGTGTTTGATTTCTACCAAAAGTTTATGCAAATAACACATATGAAAAGAAAATGAAGAAACAGGGAGATATAAATTATTACCTTAACTTTGTTAAACAACATCAATTCATGATAACCTGTAAACCTTATCCACTTAGTCCTCCACCAATTCATTTGATTAGTCCTCCACCAATTCATTTGGAGATGTGTTTAACCTTAGAGCACCAAAACACTCTTTGATAGAAAATACAAATAACTCCAAAACACTATTTTATGGCCTATTTGATGGCCATGTACAAATTCATTTTGTTTGTAAGGGCGGCGGGCTTGTGCTCATATTAGGGTTTTACCTACATTTTTAATATTCTATACTTTGCAGGCCCAATTGTATATCATGGGTTTCAATGGGCCCAATTTAGTTTAAATTATTTTTTATCTAGTATTAATTTCTTATTACAAATTAAAAATTTTTCTTTTTATAAAAATATAATTTAACAAAGTCTGCTCCATGTATTATACAAACTAATTGGGTGTTGATTTACAACCATAAGTAAACATGCATTACTCTAATTTATTTTGTATTGTAAATAAAATGAGATTCTATAAATTAAGTGGTAAGAATTTTATAAAAAACTTAACTAAAAATGATATTTTCTCGGAAATTTTAAATTTTATTTAGTGAAATTATATATAAATTCCCTACTGACCTCAACTAACAATAATATATGTACTACTACAACCCTAACTAAGAATAATAAAAGTACTACTATCATACATTCAAGTCTTAAAAACCTCTCACAATAATTGAGATATTATTCGTCATGTAAAAATTAATATTACAATAACAACATTTAATCAAATTAAATTTCTGGAGGTATAAGATTGAATACCAAATTTTTGACAAACAAGTTATACTTATGGGAAAAAAGATACAATTTTAAAAATATTTACTAATTGCTATCTTTATTTAAACATAGGAATTAAAATGAATGATAATATGATTGTTGATTTTTATTCTATTCTTAGTCAATTTGATTTGAACATGTAAAATGACAATATATTGTGGGTAACACTATATATACCATATTCATTCACCCGTTGATTGGGAAAAATCTAAGGGAAAAATTGCTAAATTGGGAAGAATTGAATGAGAAATCAGCTGATAGTGTCTAAGTACATAAGTTGTTTGACTTACCCATATGTACTTTGACATAATTATAATGAATATTTTTAATATTTTCAATTCTAATGAAAATTTATTATTTAAAACAATGCTTATATTTATAAACTTGTTTTGTAACTCAAAATTTTCAATACACAAGTTTTCCAACAAATTTTGGGTTTTTTTACAAGGTGGGTATGAAATGCAAAGAGAACATTATTTTGTCAAATATGTACCAAAAATAATTCCATTATTTTTTTTAAGATGAATAAAGTGGATACGTACAAAAATTACTTCTAGAATTTCCTTCTTTGAATAAAATTATTAATATTAAACTTTAATTCAAAAAAAATTATTATTTTAAAAAGATATGTAAAATTATTAATTTTACATGAACAAAGTTCAGAAAACATGTATTATGGGATGAAGTATATTCTACTAAGTTTGGCCTAAGATTTTATGTAATTCATCATTTATATTCACTTTGGTATGAAATGACTATTATGGCCCAATAAGCATTTTTTTTCTATATAACAAATAGTAGAAAATGACTACTTAAATTTCATACCAACTTTGTAATTTTTTAGTTATGATTTGAATCTACGATTATATTAGTGTTAGAAAATATTTTTCTTAAAAAAATATTTTAATAATCATGCAAAGTAATGATTTAAGCAGAAAATTATAAGTTTCTAACTTCAGTTGAGAAAATTTTATAATGAAAATATGTTTTGGACAAATAATTAATGCTTACAAAAATATATTAAAATTATTTAAATATCATTTACATTACTTATATTTTGTACTACCCATTTTTTATAGTTCTTTGAGTAATTTTAATCCAAATTAGTTATTTGAATAAACATTTCTTGCAAATATTTTAAGAAAATATAAAAAAAAATAAGATCACCAAATTCCAAGAAAAAATATTAAAAAAGGAGATCAAAATTTAAATTCAAAGTTTATCAAATCCCAGAACATACTTCAATTTGTGCCCAAAGGCGGAACCTACCCATGTGGTAGGAATTGAGTTCTGATTTCCTGAAAATTAAAAAATGGTTTATAAAACTTCAAAAAAATGGTGTCAAAAGTTGATGATATTAGTAAATAACTATCACATTTTTTCCATTAGTATTTCATATGAAAGTTTAACAAAAATGACCTCATCACTATTTATTCATGAATACTTCTCATCAATATTGTTCATATTAGTATTTTTTTGATATTATAGCATATGTATTAGGATTCCTTATTGATTTTATCTTTATATTGATTGTGTGTAAGTGTGCAGTATAGAAGCAGAAATTAGGTTAACACTAGTAGGTTAACACTTGTGCATTTATTTTATCATAGGCATAACCTACAAGCTCTCAAGATATTTGCTCATGTACAGCTAGGGAATTTTGTAATAAGTTTTTATTCAATAATGTAAAAACTATTCTTCATTATTGAGTACATAATTGGATTTGATTGTTATAATTATATTGACCCCTTCTATAGGTAATAAAGGCCTAAAAATTGATATCAAAGCTTGGTGTTTATATAAAATCACTTTAAGATCGAGAAAATAATTATTAATGGCAGATAATGAAACTCAACAAAATGTGCGGTCACCATTAGCCATAAACCAAATCAACAACAATATGAGCAGATATGAAACCCTCAAATTTCCTATCTTGAAAATTAATGAATATCATTTATGTAAAGTCCGGATGACTATTGAGACACTTAGGTGGTTAAGTGGGCACAACCGCTATCAAGAAGATTCCAAGGAGAATACTCAATCACCAGTATGAGCACTTTGACTCAAAAGTTGATGAGTCTTTTTTTGAAATCTATGATAGATTTCAGAAATTGTTGAATGATTTCTGACTTGACATAGAGTATGATCCAGCAGATTCAAACTTGAAGGTTCTTCTTGCACTTCCTCAAAAGTGTGACTTGAAATTTATATCAATAAGGGATAACTATGATCTTGAAGACACATCTCTAGTTGAGATATATGGAATTCTCAAAACTAATGAACTGGAGATGGAGTAGAAAAGTAAGACCAAATGGGACAAGACATGTTTCTCTCAGGGTAGAGGAAAAAATAAGAGAGAAATTTGCAAGAAAGAGCCATTTCAATATGAAAGGCCATCATTGTATAGTCTGACACCGAGTCTCAAATACTCATGATGACTTACAAAATTATTGAGGAACTGAAATTGATCATGGAAATGATGAAGATATCCAACAAATTGATGCTCTTTTAGTTAAAAAGTTTAGAAATATGGTCTATATAGACTTTAAAAAAAATGTTTTTGAAAAAAAGGCTGTAGTTCCTCCAACTTTACCGTGATAAGAGGAATTAAAGGAAGAATGATGGCAAGGAGACAAGGTATGGGAAAATTACGATCAAGTGCTATAATTGTGATAAAGTCGGACACTTTGTTCCTCATGTAGAAAGCCAAACTAAACAATAGAGTATAATTGTGATAAGGTATGAGCACTTTGACTCAAAAGTTGATGAGTCTTTGTTTGAAATCTATGATATATTTGAGAAATTGTTGAATGATTTGTCACTTGTTGACATAGAGTATGATCCAGCAGATTCAAACTTGAAGGTTCTTCTTGCAATCCCTCAAAAGGGTGACTTGAAAGTTATATCAATAAGGGATAACTATGATCTTTAAGACACATCTCTAGTTGAGATATATGGAATTCTGAAACTAATGAACCCTAGATGGGGTAGAAAATTAAGACGAAATGGGACAAGACATTGTTTCTCTAAGGGTAGAGGAAAAAAGAGAAAAAATTGAAAGAAAGAGTCATTTCAAAATGCCATGATTGTATAGTCTGACACTGAGTCTCAAATACTCCTGATGACTTACAAAATTATTCAAGAACTGAAATTGATCATGGTAATGATGAAGATATCCTACAAATTGATACTCTTTTAGTTAAAAAGTTTAGAAATATGGGCTATATAGACTTCAAAAAAAATGGTTTTGAAAAAAAGGCTGTAGTTACTCAAACTTTACCCTGATAAGAGGAATTAAAGGAAAAATGATAGCAAGGAGTCAAGGTATGGGAAAATTACAAGTCAAAGATCAAGTGCTATAATTGTGATGAAGTCTACACTTTGCTGCTCATTCATAAAGCCAAACTCTGAGAAGAAGCAAGCCTTGATCAGCAAGAAGAATTGAAGCAAGTTTTGACCAGAAGAAAAATTAGGATGATACAATACAAGAGTACAAACTATGCTCACAAAAAATTGCATAATGTTGTGTATTTCTAACAAAGTAAATTTTATTTTATATATGATTAGACTTTTTTCTATTATAAAGGGCTTTTCATAATTTTAGGTAAAAGTTACAAAATAAATTAATGGAGATTAAATAATTTAAACATGTATATTTTATTTTGTTGAATGATATTATCTTGATATTATCTTGTTAAACTAACACGGTTGAACAATCAACTTTTGGAAATTTATATGAATTATTGATAGTAAAGTCAATATTTATTTAAATTGAAATGATATCAATTAGTGTAAATTAGTTTTTATGATTTTCTTGCTAATAAAATATGTTAAACACATTATTGAGACGTCATTGTAAGGATAAAATAAAGAACATGAACTCATAAATTGTTATGATAAAAAAAACACATTATTCTCAAATCTACTTACTCAAATTTACAAGGAAAATACAATTTTGTAAAAAATAAAACTTAATTAAGCATCATAAAAATATTTATGTTTGCAAAATAAATTGTACAAATTAAATACTTAATATTGAATTATAAAGTAACTTATATAAAATATGTAAATGTCAAGATTAATGAATATTGATATGTCTTTTCTAAAAAAATACACAACATTAATAAATGAATAAGAAAATATGTTATATAGTGAATATAAAAAAAATTGTTTTATCTTTATGGCCTCCCCACAACACCTAGTATTTTAGAAAAAATATAAGTTTAAACAATTCGATAAAAACAATGAACAATTTTCCAGGATCCAATTTAAAGTCCAATTATATAACAACTAAATTGACTAATTATTATTGAATCAATATTTGTAAATAAGGTACTTAATATTGCTAAAGGCTATATTAAAATAAATTATATTTAGTGTTAAATATAAACCATAAAAAAAATTGAAAAACTCGTCTGATTCGATCTTAAGAAAGTCATATTTAAAAAGGTCCGAAGCTCTCTGTACATATATTTTATTATAAAATTTTGCTTCTCTCCTAAAGAGAAAAACTTGGATTAACTCAAATTCGGAATTTTAAAAATATCGAAATAATTTTTTTGATAGTTTTATTTTTCATCCAATTTTTTACACTAAAATATTTTGGGATAAAATTCTAAATCGGATAAAATTTTACACATCTTTAATATATTTAAAGAAAATTTAATAAATGTACATTATTTTTCGAAGAAACGAAAGGTAATAAAATTAAGTATTTTACATATATCTAATTTGGACGTGCCTTAATTTGCGCCATTCTTGGGCCTCAAAATTTTGTATAAAATCCAGATTCATTATTTTTTTAGAAAAATTGATTTGATCCAAATTCTAAATATGTAAATTAATTAAGCCACCCTTAAAACTATTTAATTTATCTTTATTTAAATTATTAAATATTTATCTTTTAAGTTGAAATGAACATTTATCTTTTTTAGTTGAAATAGATTAGTCAATTAAATTATAATTAATATGTTCCCACTATGGCTTATTGGCTTTTTATTCTACCAAAATTTTATTTTTATTTGCTAATAGAACCTATAATATTTCTCACTTTGTAAGTCAACAGTTATTATTGCTATTTAAGCAAGCAAAATAACTTCTAATTGGATTTATCTTCTTGTACCTAGATAATCCATCAAGAAACTAACAATTCATGTTTTCAATAAAATTAGTCACACCAAAATTCAAGACTTGTTCCACTAAAACCAAGTCCTAACAACACTTTAAATACTCATTTGAATTTGATAAAATTTACATAAAAATAAGTCCACAAAGAAAGGTGTAAATCAATGCAAGAAGCAGTGTTTAAGATATAGTAAGTCTACTATAGACCACCGCACATGAAGCATATTTTTTACATAGTATTTAGCATAAAATGATTTAGAAATAGTTGCTGCAATCACTAATGAGAAATTTGGAGGATGGAATCATTGGCATGCTATCGTTAATTCAGACCATGGAATACTTCCAAGTTGTACCAAGTAACGAACATCTTTAAGAATCATCTCCATACAAGCAAGACACCCTATCACTTGCAACTACAGAAAACACACGTAAGTTTATAATAGAAAATTTATAAATATTTCTATGAATATCCAATTTAAACTTAAAATTGAATATCCAATTACAAAATTGCTTAACAAGAAACATGATTTCTATGAATCATTTCAGTTGATCATTGTTTACCCTCGGTTATTGTTAGTTTAACTTGATGAGCTAGTTAGCTCACCCTTGCGAACCTGTTTATGTCATTCTAAAGTTAAATAGGAAATTATTGGTAACGAGGATCCTCGGTCCTGTATGCGAGCTAAGATTCCAGGTTGAGTTGGATCGAGCTAGCGGGAGCTTTGTGTTATAGTTTGAGTTATGCAAGTTTGTAAGCATGATTTCATTTTTAGGTGTAAACTAAACTAGTTGGGATTTGGTACGACGTAATAAAAGTTAAGGTTTTGGCTTGTTTTCATATTTAACCTGTTGCGATCCGTTGTTGCGTAAATAAGGGTTATTGCATATAATATTTCATATACTGATTTATATAGTGTGTGTTGTGAACCCCAAACTTCTGACCCGGGTTTGGAGGGTGTCACAACCACCATTTCCGAAACTAAATCAACCACTAATATTCCCTATATACACCAACCCAAAGCTAC
>NW_027419890.1:0-27630 GCF_009905375.1 Apium graveolens
TTTGGAAGATATTAACTACTTTTTACGAATGTTTTTAACCAAATGAACATGTTTCGCTTATAATAGTATAAATAGATAGATTAATTAATTTATTATTATAATTTAATTACTAAATTAGTTGTGGAAGTATTGGTTCCCTATAAAAATGTGAGAAAGAAGTTGACTATAATTAAATTAATTGATATAATCTATAGAGTTTGTAGTTATGGCTAGATACATGATTTAATTTTTAAGTAAATTATATTTTTTAAACTTTGCTTTGGAAGTGTTAACTATTTTTAACTAAGTGTTACCAACCTACCACGACAATGTTTAGCTTATAATAAATTATAAAAAATAATATATATTATTTAGATTAATGAATTTAAAATATTTATATAAGTTTTGAATGTATTAATAAAGCATTCAAATTTAGATAGTTAAAATCTTAAAAAGTCCTCATATCACAACCTTTTTGCAGTGAGAAGGCGCGAGTTGAATAAGGTGGTGTACGTGGATCATTGATATTGATTATTTTTTAAAATTATTTGTTCTCAATTTATTAATTGTTTTGTTATATTACAATTTAAGTTATTAAAAATATTTTTGGAAGTGTATTAAGTTGGATAATAATTTATAGAGTTCGTAGTTATATTAGATACATGATTTATTTATTTTTAATTAAATTATATTTTTTTTAATTTTTTTGGAAGATATTAACATACTTTTACGAATGTTTTAACCAAATGAAAATGTTTGGCTTATAATAGTATAATATAGATAGATTAATTAATTTGTTATATTATAATTTAAATTACTAAAATTAGTTCTGGAAGTACTTGGTTCCCTATAAAAATGTGAGAAAGAAGTTGAGTATAATTAGAAATTAAGTTGCATATAATCTATAGAGTTTGTAGTTATGCTAGATACATGATTTATTTTTTAAGTAAATTATATTTTTCAAACTTTGCTTTTGGAAGGTTTTAACTATTTTCAACCAAGGTGTTAACCACCGACCAAACGAAACCATATTTTGCTTATAATAAATTATAAAAAACAATAAATTTATATTATTTAGATTTATGACTTTAAAATATTTATATATTGTTTTGAATGTATTATATTATGGAAGCATTCAAAATTTAGATAGTTCAAATCTTAAAAAGTCCTCATATCACAACCTTTGCTGTCGCGAGTTGAATAATGGTGGTGTACGTAGATCATTTGATATTGATTATTTTTAAAATTATTTGTTCTCAATTTATTAATTGTTTGTTTATTACAATTTAAGTTATTAAAATATTTTGGAAGTGTATTAAGTTGGATAATATTTAAGAGTTCGTAGTTATATTAGATACTGATTTATTTATTTTTTTAAATTATATTTTTTTAATTTATTTTGGAAGATATTAACATACTTTTTACGAATGTTTTAACCAAATGAAACAATGTTTCGCTTATAATAGTATAATATAGATAGATTAATTAATTTGTATATTATAATTTAAATTACTAAAATTAGTTCTGGAACTATTTGGTTCCCTATAAAAAATGTGAGAAAGAAGTTGAGTATAATTAGAAATTAAGTTGGATATAATCTAAGAGTTTGTAGTTATGCTAGATACATGATTTAATTTTTAAGTAAATTATATTTTTAAACTTTGCTTTTGGAAGGTTTAACGTATTTTAACGAAGGTGTTAACCCCACACCACGAAACCATGTTTAGCTTATAATAAATTATAAAAAAGAATAAATATATATTATTTAGATTAATGAATTTAAAATTTTATATATTTTGAATGTATTATATTATGGAAGCATTCAAAATTTAGATAGTTAAAATCTTAAAAAGTCCCATATCACAACCTTTTGCAGAAGAAGGCGCGAGTTGAATAACGGTGGTGTACGTGGATCATTTGATGATTATTTTTTAAAATTATTTGTTCTCAATTTATTAATTGTTTTGTTATATTACAATTTAAGTTATTAAAAATATTTTTGGAAGTGTATTAAGTTGGATAATAATTATAGAGTTCGTAGTTATATTAGATACATGATTTATTTATTTTTAATTAAATTATATTTTTTAATTTATTTTGGAAGATATTAACATACTTTTACGAATGTTTTAACCAAATGAACAATGTTTCGCTTATAATAGTATAATATAGATAGATTAATTAATTTGTTATTATAATTTAAATTACTAAAATTAGTTTCTGGAAGTACTTGGTTCCCTAAGTGAGAAAGAAGTTGAGTATAATTAGAAATTAAGTTGGATAATAATCTATAGAGTTTAGTTATGCTAGATACATGATTTAATTTTTTAAGTAAATTATATTTTTAAACTTTGCTTTTGGAAGGTTTAAAACTATTTTCAACCAAGGTGTTAACCAACCGACCAAACGAAACCATATTCCGCTTATAATAAATTATAAAAAACATAATTTATATTATTTAGATATATGACTTTAAAATATTTACATATTGTTTGAATGTATTATATTATGGAAGCATTCAAAATTTAGATAGTTCAAATCTTAAAAAGTCCTCATATCACAACCTTTGCTGTCGCGAGTTGAATAATGGTGGTGTACGTAGATCATTTGATATTGATTATTTTTAAAATTATTTGTTCTCAATTTATTAATTGTTTTGTTATTACAATTTAAGTTATTAAAAATATTTTTGGAAGTGTATTAAGTTGGATAATAATTATAGAGTTCGTAGTTATATTAGATACATGATTTATTTATTTTAATTAAATTATATTTTTTTAATTTATTTTGGAAGATATTAACATACTTTTTACGAATGTTTAACCAAATAAAACAATGTTTCGCTTATAATAGTATAATATAGATTGATTAATTAATTTATTATATTATAATTTAAATTACTAAAATTAGTTGTGGAATATTTGGTTCCCTATAAAATGTGAGAAAGAAGTGAGTATAATTAGAAATTAAGTTGGATAATAATCTATAGAGTTTGTAGTTATGCTAGATACATGATTTAATTTTTTAAGTAAATTATATTTTTTAAACTTTGCTTTTGGAAGGTGTTAACGTATTTTTAACGAAGGTGTTAACCAACCTACCAAACGAAACCATGTTTAGCTTATAATAAATTATAAAAAAGAATAAATATATATTATTTAGATTAATGAATTTAAAATATTTATATAATGTTTTGAATGTATTATATTAAGCATTCAAAATTTAGATAGTTAAAATTTAAAAGTCTCATATCACAACATTTTTGCAGTGAGAAGGCGCGAGTTGAATAAAGGTGGTGTCCGTGGATCATTTGATATTGATTATTTTTCAAATTATTTGTTCTCAATTTATTAATTGTTTTGTTATATTACATTTAAGTTATTAAAAATATTTTTGGAAGTGTATTAAGTTGGATAATAATTTATAGAGTTCGTAGTTATTTAGATACATGATTTATTTATTTTTAATTAAATTATATTTTTTTAATTTATTTTGGAAGATATTAACATACTTTTTACGAATGTTTTAACCAAATGAAAGAATGTTTGGCTTATAATAGTATAATATAGATAGATTAATTAATTTGTTATATTATAATTTAAATTACTAAAATTAGTTCTGGAAGTACTTGGTTCCCTATAAAAAATGTGAGAAAGAAGTTGAGTATAATTAGAAATTAAGTTGCATAATAATCTATAGAGTTTGTAGTTATGCTAGATACATGATTTAATTTTTTAAGTAAATTATATTTTTCAAACTTTGTTTTTGGAAGGTTTTAACTATTTTCAACCAAGGTGTTAACCAACCGATCAAACGAAACCATATTTTGCTTATAATAAATTATAAAAAACAATAAATTTATATTATTTAGATTTATGACTTTAAAATATTTATATATTGTTTTGAATGTATTATATTATGGAAGCATTCAAAATTTAGATAGTTCAAATCTTAAAAAGTCCTCATATCACAACCTTTGCTGTCGCGAGTTGAATAATGGTGGTGTACGTAGATCATTTGATATTGATTATTTTTAAAATTATTTGTTCTCAATTTATTAATTGTTTTGTTATATTACAATTTAAGTTATTAAAAATATTTTTGGAAGTGTATTAAGTTGGATAATAATTTATAGAGTTCGTAGTTATATTAGATACATGATTTATTTATTTTTAATTAAATTATATTTTTTTAATTTATTTGGAAGATATTAACATACTTTTTACGAATGTTTTAACCAAATGAAACAATGTTTCGCTTATAATAGTATAATATAGATAGATTAATTAATTGTTATATTATAATTAAATTACTAAAATTAGTTCTGGAACTATTGGTTCCCTATAAAAATTGTGAGAAGAAGTTGAGTATAATTAGAAATTAAGTTGGATAATAATCTATCGAGTGTGTAGTTATGCTAGATACATGATTTAATTTTTTAAGTAAAATTATAGTTTTTTAAACTTTGCTTTTGGAAGGTCTTTAACGTATTTTTAACGAAGGTGTTTAACCAACCTACCAAACGAAACCATGTTTAGCTTATAATAAATTATAAAAAAGAATAAAATATATATATTTAGATTAATGAATTTAAAATTTTTATATAATGTTTGAATGTATTATATTATGGAAGCATTCAAAATTTAGATAGTTAAAATCTTAAAAAGCCGCATATCACAACCTTTTGCAGAAGAAGGCGCGAGTTGGAATAACGGTGGTGTACTTGGATAATTTTGATATTGATTATTTTTTTAAAATTATTTGTTCTCAATTTATTAATTGTTTTGTTATATTACAATTTAAGTTATTATAAATATTTTGGATAGTGTATTAAGTTGGGATAATAATTTATAGAGTTCGTAGTTATATTAGATACATGATTTATTTATTTTTAATTAAATTATATTTTTTTAATTTATTTTGGAAGATATGAACATACTTTTTACGAATGTTTTAACCAAATGAAACAATGTTCGCTTATAATAGTATAATATAGATAGATTAATTAATGTGTTATATTATAATTTAAATTACTAAAATTAGTTCTGGAAGTACTTGGTTCCCTATAAAAATGTGAGAAAGAAGTTTGAGTATAATTAGAAATTAAGTTGGATAATAATCTATAGAGTTTGTAGTTATGCTAGATACATGATTTAATTTTTTAAGTAAATTATATTTTCAAACTTTGCTTTTGGAAGGTTTTAACGTATTTTCAACCAAGGTGTTAACCAACCGACCAAACGAAACCATATTCCGCTTATAATAAATTATAAAAAACAATAAATTTATATTATTTAAATTTATGACTTTAAAATATTTACATATTGTTTTGAATGTATTATATTATGGAAGCATTCAAAATTTAGATAGTTCAAATCTTAAAAAGTCCTCATATCACAACCTTTGCTGTCGCGAGTTGAATAATGGTGGTGTACGTAGATCATTTGATATTGATTATTTTTAAAATTATTTGTTCTCAATTTATTAATTGTTTTGTTATATTACAATTTAAGTTATTAAAAATATTTTTGGAAGTGTATTAAGTTGGATAATAATTTATAGAGTTCGTAGTTATATTAGATACATGATTTATTTATTTTTAATTAAATTATATTTTTTTAATTTATTTTGGAAGATATTAACATACTTTTTACGAATGTTTTAACCAAATGAAACAATGTTTCGCTTATAATAGTATAATATAGATAGATTAATTAATTTGTTATATTATAATTTAAATTACTAAAATTAGTTCTGGAACTATTTGGTTCCCTATAAAAATTGTGAGAAAGAAGTTGAGTATAATTAGAAATTAAGTTGGATAATAATCTATAGAGTTTGTAGTTATGCTAGATACATGATTTAATTTTTTAAGTAAATTATATTTTTAAACTTGCTTTGGAAGGTCTTAACGTATTTTTAACGAAGGTGTTAACCAACCTACCAAACGAAACCATGTTTAGCTTATAATAAATTATAAAAAAGAATAAATATATATTATTTGGATTAATGAATTTAAAATTTTTATATAATGTTTTGAATGTATTATATTATGGAAGCATTCAAAATTTAGATAGTTAAAATCTTAAAAAGTCCGCATATCACACCTTTTGCAGAAGAAGGCGCGAGTTGAATAACGGTGGGTGTACGTGGAGAATTTGATATTGATTATTTTTTAAAATTATTTGTTCTCAATTTATTAATTGTTTTGTTATATTACAATTTAAGTTATTAAAAATATTTTTGGAAGATATTAACATACTTTTTACGAATGTTTTAACCAAATGAAACAATGTTTCGCTTATAATAGTATAATATAGATAGATTAATTAATTTGTTATATTATAATTTAAATTACTAAAATTAGTTGTGGAAGTACTTGGTTCCCTATAAAAAATGTGAGAAAGAAGTTGACTATAATTAGAAATTAAATTGGATAATAATCTATAGAGTTTGTAGTTATGCTAGATACATGATTTAATTTTTAAGTAAATTATATTTTTCAAACTTTGTTTTGGAAGGTTTTAACTATTTTCAACCCAAGGTGTTAACCAACCGATCAACGAAACCATATTTTGCTTATATAAATTATAAAAACAATAAATTTATATTATTTAGATTTATGACTTTAAAATATTTATATTGTTTTGAATGTATTATATTATGGAAGCATTCAAAATTTAGATAGTTCAAATCTTAAAAAGTCCTCATATCACAACCTTTGCTGTCGCGAGTTGAATAATGGTGGTGTACGTAGATCATTTGATATTGATTATTTTTAAAATTATTTGTTCTCAATTTATTAATTGTTTTGTTATATTACAATTTAAGTTATTAAAAATATTTTTGGAAGTGTATTAAGTTGGATAATAATTTATAGAGTTCGTAGTTATATTAGATACATGATTTATTTATTTTTAATTAAATTATATTTTTTTAATTTATTTTGGAAGATATTAACATACTTTTTACGAATGTTTTAACCAAATGAAACAATGTTTCGCTTATAATAGTATAATATAGATAGATTAATTAATTTGTTATATTATAATTTAAATTACTAAAATTAGTTCTGGAAGTACTTGGTTCCCTATAAAAAATGTGAGAAAGAAGTTGAGTATAATTAGAAATTAAGTTGGATAATAATCTATAGAGTTTGTAGTTATGCTAGATACATGATTTAATTTTTTAAGTAAATTATATTTTTCAAACTTTGCTTTTGGAAGGTTTTAACGTATTTTCAACCAAGGTGTTAACCAACCCACCAAACGAAACCATATTCCGCTTATAATAAATTATAAAAAACAATAAATTTATATTATTTAGATTTATGACTTTAAAATATTTACATATTGTTTTGAATGTATTATATTATGGAAGCATTCAAAATTTAGATAGTTCAAATCTTAAAAAGTCCTCATATCACAACCTTTGCTGTCGTGAGTTGAATAACGTGGTGTACGTGGATAATTTGATATTGATTATTTTTTAAAATTATTTGTTCTCAATTTATTAATTGTTTTGTTATATTACAATTTAAGTTATTAAATATATTTTTGGAAGTGTATTAAGTTGGATAATAATTTATAGAGTTCGTAGTTATATTAGATACATGATTTATTTATTTTTAATTAAATTATATTTTTTTAATTTATTTTGGAAGATATTAACATACTTTTTACGAATGTTTTAACCAAATGAAACAATGTTTCGCTTATAATAGTATAATATAGATAGATTAATTAATTTGTTATATTATAATTTAAATTACTAAAATTAGTTCTGGAAGTACTTGGTTCCCTATAAAAAATGTGAGAAAGAAGTTGAGTATAATTAGAAATTAAGTTGGATAATAATCTATAGAGTTTGTAGTTATGCTAGATACATGATTTAATTTTTTAAGTAAATTATATTTTTCAAACTTTGCTTTTGGAAGGTTTTAACGTATTTTCAACCAAGGTGTTAACCAACCGACCAAACGAAACCATGTTTAGCTTATAATAAATTATAAAAAAGAATAAATATATATTATTTAGATTAATGAATTTAAAATATTTATATAATGTTTTGAATGTATTATATTAAGCATTCAAAATTTAGATAGTTAAAATCTTAAAAAGTCCTCATATCACAACATTTTTGCAGTGAGAAGGCGCGAGTTGAATAAAGGTGGTGTACGTGGATCATTTGATATTGATTATTTTTTAAAATTATTTGTTCTCAATTTATTAATTGTTTTGTTATATTACAATTTAAGTTATTAAAAATATTTTTGGAAGTGTATTAAGTTGGATAATAATTTATAGAGTTCGTAGTTATATTAGATACATGATTTATTTATTTTTAATTAAATTATATTTTTTTTAATTTATTTTGGAAGATATTAACATACTTTTTACGAATGTTTTAACCAAATGAAAGAAGGTTTGGCTTATAATAGTATAATATAGATAGATTAATTAATTTGTTATATTATAATTTAAATTACTAAAATTAGTTCTTGAAGTACTTGGTTCCCTATAAAAAATGTGAGAAAGAAGTTGAGTATAATTAGAAATTAAGTTGCATAATAATCTATAGAGTTTGTAGTTATGCTAGATACATGATTTAATTTTTTAAGTAAATTATATTTTTCAAACTTTGCTTTTGGAAGGTTTTAACGTATTTTCAACCAAGGTGTTAACCAACCGACCAAACGAAACCATATTTCGCTTATAATAAATTATAAAAAACAATAAATTTATATTATTTAGATTTATGACTTTAAAATATTTACATATTATTTTGAATGTATTATATTATGGAAGCATTCAAAATTTAGATAGTTCAAATCTTAAAAAGTTCCCATATCACAACCTTTGCAACGGTGGTGTACGTAGATCATTTGATATTGAATATTTTTAAAATTATTTGTTCTCAATTTATTAATTATTTTGTTATATTACAATTTAAGTTATTAAAAATATTTTTGGAATTGTATTAAGTTGGATAATAATTTATAGAGTTCGTAGTTATATTAGATACATGATTTATTTATTTTTAATTAAATTATATTTTTTTAATTTATTTTGGAAGATATTAACATACTTTTTACGAATGTTTTAACCAAATGAAACAATGTTTCACTTATAATAGTATAATATAGATAGATTAATTAATTTGTTATATTATAATTTAAATTACTAAAATTAGTTCTGGAACTATTTGGTTCCCTATAAAAATTGTGAGAAAGAAGTTGAGTATAATTAGAAATTAAGTTGGATAATAATCTATAGAGTTTGTAGTTATGCTAGATACATGATTTAATTTTTTAAGTAAATTATATTTTTTAAACTTTGCTTTTGGAAGGTCTTAACGTATTTTTAACGAAGGTGTTAACCAACCCACCAAACGAAACCATGTTTAGCTTATAATAAATTATAAAAAAGAATAAATATATATTATTTAGATTAATGAATTTAAAATTTTTATATAATGTTTTGAATGTATTATATTATGGAAGCATTCAAAATTTAGATAGTTAAAATCTTAAAAAGTCCGCATATCACAACCTTTTTGCAGAAGAAGGCGCGAGTTGAATAACGGTGGTGTACGTGGATAATTTGATATTGATTATTTTTTAAAATTATTTGTTCTCAATTTATTAATTGTTTTGTTATATTACAATTTAAGTTATTAAAAATATTTTTGGAAGTGTATTAAGTTGGATAATAATTTATAGAGTTCGTAGTTATATTAGATACATGATTTATTTATTTTTAATTAAATTATATTTTTTTAATTTATTTTGGAAGATATTAACATACTTTTTACGAATGTTTTAACCAAATGAAACAATGTTTCGCTTATAATAGTATAATATAGATAGATTAATTAATTTGTTATATTATAATTTAAATTACTAAAATTAGTTCTGGAAGTACTTGGTTCCCTATAAAAAATGTGAGAAAGAAGTTGAGTATAATTAGAAATTAAGTTGGATAATAATCTATAGAGTTTGTAGTTATGCTAGATATATGATTTAATTTTTTAAGTAAATTATATTTTTCAAACTTTGCTTTTGGAAGGTTTTAACGTATTTTCAACCAAGGTGTTAACCAACCGACCAAACGAAACCATATTCCGCTTATAATAAATTATAAAAAACAATAAATTTATATTATTTAGATTTATGACTTTAAAATATTTACATATTGTTTTGAATGTATTATATTATGGAAGCATTCAAAATTTAGATAGTTCAAATCTTAAAAAGTCCTCATATCACAACCTTTGCTGTCGCGAGTTGAATAACGGTGGTGTAGGTGGATGATTTGATATTGATTATTTTTAAAATTATTTGTTCTCAATTTATTAATTGTTTTGTTATATTACAATTTAAGTTATTAAAAATATTTTTGGAAGTGTATTAAGTTGGATAATAATTTATAGAGTTCGTAGTTATATTAGATACATGATTTATTTATTTTTAATTAAATTATATTTTTTTAATTTATTTTGGAAGATATTAACATACTTTTTACGAATATTTTAACCAAATGAAACAATGTTTCGCTTATAATAGTATAATATAGATAGATTAATTAATTTGTTATATTATAATTTAAATTACTAAAATTAGTTCTGGAAGTACTTGGTTCCCTATAAAAAATGTGAGAAAGAAGTTGAGTATAATTAGAAATTAAGTTGGATAATAATCTATAGAGTTTGTAGTTATGCTAGATACATGATTTAATTTTTTAAGTAAATTATATTTTTCAAACTTTGCTTTTGGAAGGTTTTAACGTATTTTCAACCAAGGTGTTAACCAACCGACCAAACGAAACCATATTTCGCTTATAATAAATTATAAAAAACAATAAATTTATATTATTTAGATTTATGACTTTAAAATATTTACATATTATTTTGAATGTATTATATTATGGAAGCATTCAAAATTTAGATAGTTCAAATCTTAAAAAGTTCCCATATCACAACCTTTGCAACGGTGGTGTACGTAGATCATTTGATATTGAATATTTTTAAAATTATTTGTTCTCAATTTATTAATTATTTTGTTATATTACAATTTAAGTTATTAAAAATATTTTTGGAATTGTATTAAGTTGGATAATAATTTATAGAGTTCGTAGTTATATTAGATACATGATTTATTTATTTTTAATTAAATTATATTTTTTTAATTTATTTTGGAAGATATTAACATACTTTTTACGAATGTTTTAACCAAATGAAACAATGTTTCGCTTATAATAGTATAATATAGATAGATTAATTAATTTGTTATATTATAATTTAAATTACTAAAATTAGTTCTGGAAGTACTTGGTTCCCTATAAAAAATGTGAGAAAGAAGTTGAGTATAATTAGAAATTAAGTTGGATAATAATCTATAGAGTTTGTAGTTATGCTAGATATATGATTTAATTTTTTAAGTAAATTATATTTTTCAAACTTTGCTTTTGGAAGGTTTTAACGTATTTTCAACCAAGGTGTTAACCAACCGACCAAACGAAACCATATTCCGCTTATAATAAATTATAAAAAACAATAAATTTATATTATTTAGATTTATGACTTTAAAATATTTACATATTGTTTTGAATGTATTATATTATGGAAGCATTCAAAATTTAGATAGTTCAAATCTTAAAAAGTCCTCATATCACAACCTTTGCTGTCGCGAGTTGAATAACGGTGGTGTACGTGGATAATTTGATATTGATTATTTTTTAAAATTATTTGTTCTCAATTTATTAATTGTTTTGTTATATTACAATTTAAGTTATTAAAAATATTTTTGGAAGTGTATTAAGTTGGATAATAATTTATAGAGTTCGTAGTTATATTAGATACATGATTTATTTATTTTTAATTAAATTATATTTTTTTAATTTATTTTGGAAGATATTAACATACTTTTTACGAATATTTTAACCAAATGAAACAATGTTTCGCTTATAATAGTATAATATAGATAGATTAATTAATTTGTTATATTATAATTTAAATTACTAAAATTAGTTCTGGAAGTACTTGGTTCCCTATAAAAAATGTGAGAAAGAAGTTGAGTATAATTAGAAATTAAGTTGGATAATAATCTATAGAGTTTGTAGTTATGCTAGATACATGATTTAATTTTTTAAGTAAATTATATTTTTCAAACTTTGCTTTTGGAAGGTTTTAACGTATTTTCAACCAAGGTGTTAACCAACCGACCAAACGAAACCATATTTCGCTTATAATAAATTATAAAAAACAATAAATTTATATTATTTAGATTTATGACTTTAAAATATTTACATATTATTTTGAATGTATTATATTATGGAAGCATTCAAAATTTAGATAGTTCAAATCTTAAAAAGTTCCCATATCACAACCTTTGCAACGGTGGTGTACGTAGATCATTTGATATTGAATATTTTTAAAATTATTTGTTCTCAATTTATTAATTATTTTGTTATATTACAATTTAAGTTATTAAAAATATTTTTGGAATTGTATTAAGTTGGATAATAATTTATAGAGTTCGTAGTTATATTAGATACATGATTTATTTATTTTTAATTAAATTATATTTTTTTAATTTATTTTGGAAGATATTAACATACTTTTTACGAATGTTTTAACCAAATGAAACAATGTTTCACTTATAATAGTATAATATAGATAGATTAATTAATTTGTTATATTATAATTTAAATTACTAAAATTAGTTCTGGAACTATTTGGTTCCCTATAAAAAATGTGAGAAAGAAGTTGAGTATAATTAGAAATTAAGTTGGATAATAATCTATAGAGTTTGTAGTTATGCTAGATACATGATTTAATTTTTTAAGTAAATTATATTTTTTAAACTTTGCTTTTGGAAGGTGTTAACGTATTTTTAACGAAGGTGTTAACCAACCCACCAAACGAAACTAGCTTATAATAAATTATAAAAAAGAATAAATATATATTATTTAGATTAATGATTTTAAAATTTTTATATAATGTTTTGAATGTATTATATTATGGAAGCATTCAAAATTTAGATAGTTAAAATCTTAAAAAGTCCGCATATCACAACATTTTTGCACTAAGAAGGCGCGAGTTGAATAACGGTGGTGTACGTGGATCATTTGATATTGATTATTTTTTAAAATTATTTGTTCTCAATTTATTAATTGTTTTGTTATATTACAATTTAAGTTATTAAAAATATTTTTGGAAGTGTATTAAGTTGGATAATAATTTATAGAGTTCGTAGTTATATTAGATACATGATTTATTTATTTTTAATTAAATTATATTTTTTTAATTTATTTTGGAAGATATTAACATACTTTTTACGAATGTTTTAACCAAATGAAACAATCTTTCGCTTATAATAGTATAATATAGATAGATTAATTAATTTGTTATATTATAATTCAAATTACTAAAATTAGTTCTGGAACTATTTGGTTCCCTATAAAAAATGTGAGAAAGAAGTTGAGTATAATTAGAAATTAAGTTGGATAATAATCTATAGAGTTTGTAGTTATGCTAGATACATGATTTAATTTTTTAAGTAAATTATATTTTTTAAACTTTGCTTTTGGAAGGTGTTAACTATTTTTAACGAAGGTGTTAACCAACCCACCAAACGAAACTAGCTTATAATAAATTATAAAAAAGAATAAATATATATTATTTAGATTAATGATTTTAAAATTTTTATATAATGTTTTGAATGTATTATATTATGGAAGCATTCAAAATTTAGATAGTTAAAATCTTAAAAAGTCCGCATATCACAACATTTTTGCACTAAGAAGGCGCGAGTTGAATAACGGTGGTGTACGTGGATCATTTGATATTGATTATTTTTTAAAATTATTTGTTCTCAATTTATTAATTGTTTTGTTATATTACAATTTAAGTTATTAAAAATATTTTTGGAAGTGTATTAAGTTGGATAATAATTTATAGAGTTCGTAGTTATATTAGATACAAGATTTATTTATTTTTAATTAAATTATATTTTTTTAATTTATTTTGGAAGATATTAACACACTTTTTACGAATGTTTTAACAAAATGAAACAATGTTTCGCTTATAATAGTATAATATAGATAGATTAATTAATTTGTTATATTATAATTTAAATTACTAAAATTAGTTGTGGAAGTATTTGGTTCCCTATAAAAATTGTGAGAAAGAAGTTGAGTATAATTAGAAATTAAGTTGGATAATAATCTATAGAGTTTGTAGTTATGCTAGATACATTATTTAATTTTTTAAGTAAATTATATTTTTCAAACTTTGCTTTTGGAAGGTGTTAACGTATTTTTAACGAAGATGTTAACCAACCTACCAAACGAAACCATGTTTAGCTTATAATAAATTACAAAAAAGAATAAATATATATTATTTAGATTAATGAATTTAAAATATTTATATAATATTTTGAATGTATTATATTATGGAAGCATTCAAAATTTAGATAGTTAAAATCTTAAAAAGTCCTCATATCACAACCTTTTTGCAGTAAGAAGGCACGAGTTGAATAAAGGTGGTGTACGTGGATCATTTGATATTGATTATTTTTTAAAATTATTTGTTCTCAATTTATTAATTGTTTTGTTATATTACAATTTAAGTTATTAAAAATATTTTTGGAATTGTATTAAGTTGGATAATAATTTATAGAGTTCGTAGTTATATTAGATACATGATTTATTTATTTTAATTAAATTATATTTTTTTAATTTATTTTGGAAGATATTAACATACTTTTTACGAATGTTTTAACCAAATGAAACAATGTTTCACTTATAATAGTATAATATAGGTAACTTAATTAATTTGTTATATTATAATTTAAATTACTAAAATTAGTTCTGGAAGTACTTGGTTCCCTATAAAAAATGTGAGAAAGAAGTTGAGTATAATTAGAAATTAAGTTGGATAATAATCTATAGAGTTTGTAGTTATGCTAGATACATGATTTAATTTTTTTAAGTAAATTATATTTTTCAAACTTTGCTTTTGGAAGGTTTTAACGTATTTTCAACCAAGGTGTTAACCAACCGACCAAAAGAAACCATATTTCGCTTATAATAAATTATAAAAAACAATAAATTTATATTATTTAGATTTATGACTTTAAAATATTTACATATTGTTTTGAATGTATTATATTATGGAAGCATTCAAAATTTAGATAATTCAAATCTTAAAAAGTCCCCATATCACAACCTTTGCTGTAGCGAGTTGAATAACGGTGGTGTACGTAGATCATTTGATATTGAATATTTTTAAAATTATTTGTTCTCAATTTATTAATTATTTGTTATATTACAATTTAAGTTATTAAAAATATTTTTGGAAGTGTATTAAGTTGGATAATAATTTATAGAGTTCGTAGTTATATTAGATACATGATTTATTTATTTTTAATTAAATTATATTTTTTTAATTTATTTTGGAAGATATTAACATAGTTTTTACGAATGTTTTAACCAAATGAAACAATGTTTCGCTTATAATAGTATAATATATTAATTTGTTATATTATAATTTAAATTACTAAAATTAGTTCTAGAACTATTTGGTTCCCTATAAAAAATGTGAGAAAGAAGTTGAGTATAATTATAAATTAAGTTGGATAATAATCTATAGAGTTTGTAGTTATGCTAGATACATGATTTAATTTTTTAAGTAAATTATATTTTTTAAACTTTGCTTTTGGAAGGTGTTAAAGTATTTTTAACGAAGGTGTTAACCAACCCACCAAACGAAACTAGCTTATAATAAATTATAAAAAAGAATAAATATATATTATTTAGATTAATGAATTTAAAATATTTATATAATGTTTTGAATGTATTATATTATGGAAGCATTCAAAATTTAGATAGTTAAAATCTTAAAAAGTCCGCATATCACAACCTTTTTGCAGTAAGAAGGCGCGAGTTGAATAACGATGGTGTACGTGGTTCATTTGATATTGATTATTTTTTAAAATTATTTGTTCTCAATTTATTAATTGTTTTGTTATATTACAATTTAAGTTATTAAAAATATTTTTAGAAGTGTATTAAGTTGGATAATAATTTATAGAGTTCGTAGTTATATTAGATACATGATTTATTTATTTTTAATTAAATTCTATTTTTTTAATTTATTTTGGAAGATATTAACATACTTTTTACGAATATTTTAACCAAATGAAACAATGTTTCGCTTATAATAGTATAATATAGATAGATTAATTAATTTGTTATATTATAATTCAAATTACTAAAATTAGTTGTGGAAGTATTTGGTTCCCTATAAAAATTGTGAGAAAGAAGTTGAGTATAATTAGAAATTAAGTTGGATAATAATCTATAGAGTTTGTAGTTATGCTAGATACATTATTTAATTTTTTAAGTAAATTATATTTTTTAAACTTTGCTTTTGGAAGGTGTTAACTATTTTTAACGAAGGTGTTAACCAACCCACCAAACGAAAGCTTATAATAAATTATAAAAAAGAATAAATATATATTATTTAGATTAATGAATTTAAAATATTTATATAATATTTTGAATGTATTATATTATGGAAGCATTCAAAATTTAGATAGTTAAAATCTTAAAAATCCTCATATCACAAACTTTTTGCAGAGTAAGAAGGCGCGAGTTGAATAACGGTGGTGTACGTGGATCATTTGATATTGATTATTTTTTAAAATTATTTGTTCTCAATTTATTAATTGTTTTGTTATATTACAATTTAAGTTATTAAAAATATTTTTGGAAGTGTATTAAGTTGGATAATAATTTATAGAGTTCGTAGTTATATTAGATACAAGATTTATTTATTTTTAATTAAATTATATTTTTTTAATTTATTTTGGAAGATATTAACATACTTTTTACGAATGTTTTAACCAAATGAAACAATGTTTCGCTTATAATAGTATAATATAGATAGATTAATTAATTTGTTATATTATAATTTAAATTACTAAAATTAGTTGTGGAAGTATTTGGTTCCCTATAAAAAATGTCAGAAAGAAGTTGAGTATAATTAGAAATTAAGTTGTAGTTATGCTAGATACATGATTTGATTTTTTAAGTAAATTATATTTTTTAAACTTTGCTTTTGGAAGGTGTTAAAGTATTTTTAACAAAGGTGTTAACCAATCCACCAAACAAAACTAGCTTATAATAAATCATAAAAAAGAATAAATATATATTATTTAGATTAATGAATTTAAAATATTTATATAATATTTTGAATGTATTATATTATGGAAGCATTCAAAATTTAGATAGTCTAAATCTTAAAAAGTCCTCATATCACAACCTTTTTGCAGTAAGAAGGCGCAAGTTGAATAACGGTGGTGTACGTGGATCATTTGATATTGATTATTTTTTAAAATTATTTGTTCTCAATTTATTAATTGTTTTGTTATATTACAATTTAAGTTATTAAGAATATTTTTGGCAGTGTATTAAGTTGGATAATAATTTATAGAGTTCGTAGTTATATTAGATACATGGTTTATTTATTTTTAATTAAATTATATTTTTTTAATTTATTTTGGAAGATATTAACATACTTTTTACGAATGTTTTAACCAAATGAAATAATGTTTCGCTTATAATAGTATAATATAGATAGATTAATTAATTTGTTATATTATAATTTAAATTACTAAAATTAGTTCTGGAACTATTTGGTTCCCTATAAAAAATGTGAGAAAGAAGTTGAGTATAATTAGAAATTAAGTTGGATAATAATCTATAGAGTTTGTAGTTATGCTAGATACATGATTTAATTTTTTAAGTAAATTATATTTTTTAAACTTTGCTTTTGGAAGGTGTTAACTATTTTTAACGAAGGTGTTAACCAACCCACCAAACGAAAGCTTATAATAAATTATAAAAAAGAATAAATATATATTATTTAGATTAATGAATTTAAAATATTTATATAATATTTTGAATGTATTATATTATGGAAGCATTCAAAATTTAGATAGTTAAAATCTTAAAAAGTCCTCATATCACAAACTTTTTGCAGAGTAAGAAGGCGCGAGTTGAATAACGGTGGTGTACGTGGATCATTTGATATTGATTATTTTTTAAAATTATTTGTTCTCAATTTATTAATTGTTTTGTTATATTACAATTTAAGTTATTAAAAATATTTTTGGAAGTGTATTAAGTTGGATAATAATTTATAGAGTTCGTAGTTATATTAGATACAAGATTTATTTATTTTTAATTAAATTATATTTTTTTAATTATTTTGGAAGATATTAACACACTTTTACGAATGTTTTAACAAAATGAAACAATGTTTCGCTTATAATAGTATAATATAGATAGATTAATTAATTTGTTATATTATAATTTAAATTACTAAAATTAGTTGTGGAAGTATTTGGTTTCCCTAGAAAAATTGTGAGAAAGAAGTTGAGTATAATTAGAAATTAAGTTGGATAATAATCTATAGAGTTTGTAGTTATGCTAGATACATTATTTAATTTTTAAGTAAATTATATTTTCAAACTTTGCTTTTGGAAGGTGTTAACGTATTTTTAACGAAGATGTTAACCAACCTACCAAACGAAACCATGTTTAGCTTATAATAAATTACAAAAAGAATAAATATATATTATTTAGATTAATGAATTTAAAATATTTATATAATATTTTGAATGTATTATATTATGGAAGCATTCAAAATTTAGATAGTTAAAATCTTAAAAAGTCCTCATATCACAACCTTTTTGCAGTAAGAAGGCACGAGTTGAATAAAGGTGGTGTACGTGGATCATTTGATATTGATTATTTTTTAAAATTATTTGTTCTCAATTTATTAATTGTTTTGTTATATTACAATTTAAGTTATTAAAAATATTTTTGGAATTGTATTAAGTTGGATAATAATTTATAGAGTTCGTAGTTATATTAGATACATGATTTATTTATTTTTAATTAAATTATATTTTTTTAATTTATTTTGGAAGATATTAACATACTTTTTACGAATGTTTTAACCAAATGAAACAATGTTTACTTATAATAGTATAATATAGGTAACTTAATTAATTTGTTATATTATAATTTAAATTACTAAAATTAGTTCTGGAAGTACTTGGTTCCCTATAAAAAATGTGAGAAAGAAGTTGAGTATAATTAGAAATTAAGTTGGATAATAATCTATAGAGTTTGTAGTTATGCTAGATACATGATTTAATTTTTTTAAGTAAATTATATTTTTCAAACTTTGCTTTTGGAAGGTTTTAACGTATTTTCAACCAAGGTGTTAACCAACCGACCAAAAGAAACCATATTTCGCTTATAATAAATTATAAAAAACAATAAATTTATATTATTTAGATTTATGACTTTAAAATATTTACATATTGTTTTGAATGTATTATATTATGGAAGCATTCAAAATTTAGATAATTCAAATCTTAAAAAGTCCCCATATCACAACCTTTGCTGGAGTTGAATAACGGTGGTGTACGTAGATCATTTGATATTGAATATTTTTAAAATTATTTGTTCTCAATTTATTAATTATTTTGTTATATTACAATTTAAGTTATTAAAAATATTTTTGGAAGTGTATTAAGTTGGATAATAATTTATAGAGTTCGTAGTTATATTAGATACATGATTTATTTATTTTTAATTAAATTATATTTTTTTAATTTATTTTGGAAGATATTAACATAGTTTTTACGAATGTTTTAACCAAATGAAACAATGTTTCGCTTATAATAGTATAATATATTAATTTGTTATATTATAATTTAAATTACTAAAATTAGTTCTAGAACTATTTGGTTCCCTATAAAAAATGTGAGAAAGAAGTTGAGTATAATTATAAATTAAGTTGGATAATAATCTATAGAGTTTGTAGTTATGCTAGATACATGATTTAATTTTTTAAGTAAATTATATTTTTTAAACTTTGCTTTTGGAAGGTGTTAAAGTATTTTTAACGAAAGTGTTAACCAACCCACCAAACGAAACTAGCTTATAATAAATTATAAAAAAGAATAAATATATATTATTTAGATTAATGAATTTAAAATATTTATATAATGTTTTGAATGTATTATATTATGGAAGCATTCAAAATTTAGATAGTTAAAATCTTAAAAAGTCCGCATATCACAACCTTTTTGCAGTAAGAAGGCGCGAGTTGAATAAGGATGGTGTACTGGTTCATTTGATATTGATTATTTTTTAAAATTATTTGTTCTCAATTTATTAATTGTTTTGTTATATTACAATTTAAGTTATTAAAAATATTTTTGGAAGTGTATTAAGTTGGATAATAATTTATAGAGTTCGTAGTTATATTAGATACATGATTTATTTATTTTTAATTAAATTCTATTTTTTTAATTTATTTTGGAAGATATTAACATACTTTTTACGAATGTTTTAACCAAATGAAACAATGTTTCGCTTATAATAGTATAATATAGATAGATTAATTAATTTGTTATATTATAATTCAAATTACTAAAATTAGTTGTGGAAGTATTTGGTTCCCTATAAAAATTGTGAGAAAGAAGTTGAGTATAATTAGAAATTAAGTTGGATAATAATCTATAGAGTTTGTAGTTATGCTAGATACATTATTTAATTTTTTAAGTAAATTATATTTTTTAAACTTTGCTTTTGGAAGGTGTTAACTATTTTTAACGAAGGTGTTAACCAACCCACCAAACGAAAGCTTATAATAAATTATAAAAAAGAATAAATATATATTATTTAGATTAATGAATTTAAAATATTTATATAATATTTTGAATGTATTATATTATGGAAGCATTCAAAATTTAGATAGTTAAAATCTTAAAAAGTCCTCATATCACAAACTTTTTGCAGAGTAAGAAGGCGCGAGTTGAATAACGGTGGTGTACGTGGATCATTTGATATTGATTATTTTTTAAAATTATTTGTTCTCAATTTATTAATTGTTTTGTTATATTACAATTTAAGTTATTAAAAATATTTTTGGAAGTGTATTAAGTTGGATAATAATTTATAGAGTTCGTAGTTATATTAGATACAAGATTTATTTATTTTTAATTAAATTATATTTTTTTAATTTATTTTGGAAGATATTAACATACTTTTTACGAATGTTTTAACCAAATGAAACAATGTTTCGCTTATAATAGTATAATATAGATAGATTAATTAATTTGTTATATTATAATTTAAATTACTAAAATTAGTTGTGGAAGTATTTGGTTCCCTATAAAAAATGTCAGAAAGAAGTTGAGTATAATTAGAAATTAAGTTGTAGTTATGCTAGATACATGATTTGATTTTTTAAGTAAATTATATTTTTTAAACTTTGCTTTTGGAATGTGTTAACGTATTTTTAACAAAGGTGTTAACCAATCCACCAAACGAAACTAGCTTATAATAAATCATAAAAAAGAATAAATATATATTATTTAGATTAATGAATTTAAAATATTTATATAATATTTTGAATGTATTATATTATGGAAGCATTCAAAATTTAGATAGTCTAAATCTTAAAAAGTCCTCATATCACAACCTTTTTGCAGTAAGAAGGCGCAAGTTGAATAACGGTGGTGTACGTGGATCATTTGATATTGATTATTTTTTAAAATTATTTGTTCTCAATTTATTAATTGTTTTGTTATATTACAATTTAAGTTATTAAGAATATTTTTGGCAGTGTATTAAGTTGGATAATAATTTATAGAGTTCGTAGTTATATTAGATACATGGTTTATTTATTTTTAATTAAATTATATTTTTTTAATTTATTTTGGAAGATATTAACATAGTTTTTACGAATGTTTTAACCAAATGAAACAATGTTTCGCTTATAATAGTATAATATATTAATTTGTTATATTATAATTTAAATTACTAAAATTAGTTCTAGAACTATTTGGTTCCCTATAAAAAATGTGAGAAAGAAGTTGAGTATAATTATAAATTAAGTTGGATAATAATCTATAGAGTTTGTAGTTATGCTAGATACATGATTTAATTTTTTAAGTAAATTATATTTTTTAAACTTTGCTTTTGGAAGGTGTTAAAGTATTTTAACGAAAGTGTTAACCAACCCACCAAACGAAACTAGCTTATAATAAATTATAAAAAAGATAAATATATATTATTTAGATTAATGAATTTAAAATAGTTATATAATGTTTTGAATGTATTATATTATGGAAGCATTCAAAATTTAGATAGTTAAAATCTTAAAAAGTCCGCATATCACAACCTTTTGCAGTAAGAAGGCGCGAGTTGAATAAGGATGGTGTACTGGTTCATTTGATATTGATTATTTTTAAAATTATTTGTTCTCAATTTATTAATTGTTTTGTTATATTACAATTTAAGTTATTAAAAATATTTTTGGAAGTGTATTAAGTTGGATAATAATTTATAGAGTTCGTAGTTATATTAGATACATGATTTATTTATTTTTAATTAAATTATATTTTTTTAATTTATTTTGGAAGATATTAACATACTTTTTACGAATGTTTTTAACCAAATGAAACAATGTTTCGCTTATAATAGTATAATATAGATAGATTAATTAATTTGTTATATTATAATTCAAATTACTAAAATTAGTTGTGGAAGTATTGGTTCCCTATAAAAAATTGTGAGAAAGAAGTTGAGTATAATTAGAAATTAAGTTGGATAATAATCTATAGAGTTTGTAGTTATGCTAGATACATGATTTAATTTTTTAAGTAAATATATTTTTTAAACTTTGCTTTGGAAGGTGTTAACTATTTTTAACGAAGGTGTTAACCAACCCACCAAACGAAAGCTTATAATAAATTATAAAAAAGAATAAATATATATTATTTAGATTAATGAATTTAAAATATTTATATAATATTTTGAATGTATTATATTATGGAAGCATTCAAATTTAGATAGTTAAAATCTTAAAAAGTCCTCATATCACAAACTTTTTGCAGAGTAAGAAGGCGCGAGTTGAATAACGGTGGTGTACGTGGATCATTTGATATTGATTATTTTTTAAAATTATTTGTTCTCAATTTATTAATTGTTTTGTTATATTACAATTTAAGTTATTAAAAATATTTTTGGAAGTGTATTAAGTTGGATAATAATTTATAGAGTTCGTAGTTATATTAGATACAAGATTTATTTATTTTTAATTAAATTATATTTTTTTAATTTATTTTGGAAGATATTAACATACTTTTTACGAATGTTTTAACCAAATGAAACAATGTTTCGCTTATAATAGTATAATATAGATAGATTAATTAATTTGTTATATTATAATTTAAATTACTAAAATTAGTTGTGGAAGTATTTGGTTCCCTATAAAAAATGTCAGAAAGAAGTTGAGTATAATTAGAAATTAAGTTGTAGTTATGCTAGATACATGATTTGATTTTTTAAGTAAATTATATTTTTAAACTTTGCTTTTGGAATGTGTTAACGTATTTTTAACAAAGGTGTTAACCATCCACCAACGAAACTAGCTTATAATAATCATAAAAAAGAATAAATATATATTATTTAGATTATGAATTTAAAATATTTATATAATATTTTGAATGTTATTATAGTATGGAAGCATTCAAATTTAGATAGTCTAAATCTTAAAAAGTCCTCATATCACACCTTTTGCAGTAAGAAGGCGCAAGTTGAATAACGGTGGTGTACGTGGATCATTTGATATTGATTATTTTTTAAAATTATTTGTTCTCAATTTATTAATTGTTTTGTTATATTACAATTAAGTTATTAAGAATATTTTTGGCAGTGTATTAAGTTGATAATAATTAGATGAGTTCGTAGTTATAGTAGATACATGGGTTTATTTATTTTTAATTAAAATTATATTTTTAATTTATTTTGGAAGATATTACAATAGTTTTTTACGAATGTTTTAACCAAATGAAACAATGTTTCGCTTATAATAGTATAATATATAATTTGTTATATTATAATTTAAATTACTAAAAATTAGTTCTAGAACTATTTGGTTCCCTATAAAAAATGTGAGAAAGAAGTTGAGTATAATTATAAATTAAGTTGGATATAATCTATAGAGTTTGTAGTTATGCTAGATACATGATTTAATTTTTTAAGTAAATTATATTTTTTAAACTTTGCTTTTGGAAGGTGTTAAGTATTTTTAACGAAGTGTTAACCAACCCACCAAAGAACGAACTATTATAATAAATTATAAAAAAGAATAAATATTATTATTTAGATTAATGAATTTAAAATATTTATATAATGTTTTGAATGTATTATATTATGGAAGCATTCAAAATTTAGATAGTTAAAATCTTAAAAAGTCCTCATATCACAACCTTTTTGCAGTAAGAAGGCGCGAGTTGAATAGGTGGTGTACTGGTCATTTGATATTGATTATTTTTAAAATTATTGTTCTCAATTATTAATTGTTTTGTTATATTACAATTTAAGTTATTAAAAATATTTTTGGAAGTGTATTAAGTTGGATAATAATTTATAGAGTTCGTAGTTATATTAGATACTGATTTATTTATTTTTAATTAAATTATATTTTTTTAATTTATTTTGGAAGATATTAACATACTTTTTACGAATGTTTAACCAAATGAAACAATGTTTCGCTTATAATAGTATTATAGATAGATTAATTAATTTGTTATATTATAATTTAAATTACTAAAATTAGTTGTGGAAGTATTTGGTTCCCTATAAAAATGTGAGAAAGAAGTTGAGTATAATTAGAAATTAAGTTGTAGTTATGCTAGATACATGATTTATTTTTTAAGTAAATTATATTTTTTAAACTTTGCTTTTGGAAGGTGTTAACGTATTTTTAACGAAGGTGTTAACCAACCCACCAAACGAAACTAGCTTATAATAAATTATAAAATAAATATATATTATTTAGATTAATGAATTTAAAATATTTATATAATATTTTGAATGTATTATATTATGGAAGCATTCAAAATTTAGATAGTCTAAAATCTTAAAAAGTCTCATATCACAACCTTTTTGCAGTAAGAAGGCGCGAGTTGAATAACGGTGGTGTACGTGGATCATTTGATATTGATTATTTTTTAAAATTATTTGTTCTCAATTTAAATTGTTTTGTTATATTACAATTTAAGTTATTAAAATATTTTGGAAGTGTATTAAGTTGGATAATAATTTATAGAGTTCGTAGTTATATTAGATACATGATTTATTATTTTTAATTAAATTATATTTTTTTAATTTATTTGGAAGATATTAACATACTTTTTACGAATGTTTTAACCAAATGAAACAATGTTTCGCTTATATAATAATATATAATTTGTTATATTTAATTTAAATTACTAAAATTAGTTCTAGAAGTATTTGGTTCCCTATAAAAATGTGAGAAAGAAGTTGAGTATAATTAGAAATTAAGTTGGATAATAATCTATAGAGTTTGTAGTTATGCTAGATACATGATTTAATTTTTTAAGTAAATTATATTTTTCAAACTTTGCTTTGGAAGGTGTTTAACGTATTTTCAACCAAGGTGTTAACCAACCCACCAAACGAAACTATTGCTTATAATAAATTATAAAAAAGAATAAAATATTATTTAGATTAATGAATTTAAAATATTTATATATGTTTTGAATGTATTATATTATGGAAGCATTCAAAATTTAGATAGTTAAAATCTTAAAAGTCCTCATATCACAACCTTTTTGCAGTAAGAAGGCGCGAGTTGAATAACGGTGGTGTACTGGATCATTTGATATTGATTATTTTTAAAATTATTTGTTCTCAATTTATTAATTGTTTTGTTATATTACAATTTAAGTTATTAAAAATATTTTTGGAAGTGTATTAAGTTGGATAATAATTTAATATAGTTATTTCGTAGTTATATTAGATACATGATTTATTTATTTTTAATTAAATTATATTTTTTTAATTTATTTTGGAAGATATTAACATACTTTTTACGAATGTTTTAACCAAATAAAACAATGTTTCGCTTATAATAGTATAATATAGATAGATTAATTAATTTGTTATATTATAATTTAAATTACTAAAATTAGTTGTGGAAGTATTTGGTTCCCTATAAAAAATGTGAGAAAGAAGTTGAGTATAATTAGAAATTAAGTTGGATAATAATCTATAGAGTTTGTAGTTATGCTAGATACATGATTTAATTTTTTAAGTAAATTATATTTTTTAAACTTTGCTTTTGGAAGGTGTTAACGTATTTTAACAAGGTGTTAACCAACCCACCAAACAATTTCGCTTATAATAAATTATAAAAAAGAATAAATATATATTATTTAGATTATGAATTTTAAATATTTATATAATATTTTGAATGTATTATATTATGGAAGCATTCAAAATTTAGATAGTTAAATCTTAAAAAGTCCTCAATCACAACTTTTTGGCAGTAGTAAGAAGGCGCGAGTGAATAACGGTGGTGTACGTGGATCATTTGATATGATTATTTTTTAAAATATATTGTTCTCAATTTATTAATTGTTGTGTTATATTACAATTTAAGTTATAAAAATATTTTTGGAGAGTGTATTAAGTGGATAATAATTTATAGAGTTCGTAGTTATATTAGATACAAGATTTATTTATTTTTAATTAAATTATATTTTTTTAATTTATTTTGGAAGATATTAACATACTTTTTACGAATTTTTAACCAAAGAAAACAATGTTTCGCTTATAATAGTATAATAATAGATAGATTAATTAATTTGTTATATTATAATTTAAATTACTAAAATTAGTTGTGGAAGTATTGGTTCCCTATAAAAAATGTCAGAAAGAAGTTGAGTATAATTAGATAATTAAGTTGTATTATGCTTAGATACATGATTTATTTTTTAAGTAAAATTATTTTTTAAACTTTGCTTTGGAAGTGTTTAACGTATTTTTAACAAGGTGTTAACCAATCCACCAAACGAAACTAGCTTATAATAAATTATAAAAAAATAAATATATTATTTAGATTAATGACTTTAAAATATTTATATAATATTTTGAATGTATTATATTATGGAAGCATTCAAAATTTAGATAGTCAAATCTTAAAAAGTCTCATATCACAACCTTTTTTGCAGTAAGAAGGCGGCGCAAGTTGAATAACGGTGGTGTAGCGTGGATCATTGATATTGATTATTTTTAAATATTTGTTCTCAATTTATTATTGTTTGTTATATTACAATTTAAGTTATTAAAATATTTTTGGGCAAGTGTATTAAGTTGGATAATAATTTATTAGAGTTCGTAGTTATATTAGATACGATGGTTTATTTATTTTTAATTAATTATATTTTTAATTATATTTTGAAGATATTAACATACTTTTACGAATGTTTTAACCAAAGAAACAATGTTTCGCTTATAATAGTATAATATAGATATATTAATTAATTTGTTATATTTATAATTTAAATTACTAAAATTAGTTCTAGAAGTATTTGGTTCCCTATAAAAAATGTGAGAAGAAGTTGAGTTATAATTAGAAATTAAGTTGGATAATAATTATAGAGTTGTAGTTATGCTAGATACATGATTTAATTTTTTAAGTAAATTATCTTTTTTCAACTTTGCTTTTGGAAGGTTTAACGTATTTTCAACC
>NW_027419891.1:0-85967 GCF_009905375.1 Apium graveolens
GACCACATAACATCTACTATGCTAGATTCTTTATGTTGGCTAACCATGTTGCTGAAGGTTTGGTTATTCAAATGAGAGAATAAACTCAAATGCTGGGCACAAGAGAAAAGGGTCCTTGCAGACCTTTTTAAGAATGAACCTCAACAGCCAGGTTGCCATTGGTATACTTGCCAATCATGGTGCACCACAGTAATGAGGTAAACACTTCTATAACTCCTACTATTCCAACCCCATTATTTCTTTGCCCTCTAGTGTGGCCATGGAATCTGTGTCTTTGTCCAAACAGGTTCCTGCCAAAGCCACCAAAACCAAAGTTTCAAAACTCAAGTCAAAGAAACCTACCTCTGTTGTTTCTCAAAAGACCAGTTGTAACAACTACCATAACCCTGAAGGGAGTGAACAGGTGTGAGTGGTGAGGGGAGGGTGAACATCAAGAAACCCCCCAGGATAAGGTGGGATAGGTGAGTGGTACCCAAGCCAGCCAAGCCACAGTCTCTCAAAAGACTGTGGTGGTTCAAAAGGAGTCCACACATCCCTTTGTATCCTCCCAAAATGATGTACTATTGAAATAGTCCCCAACCAGGGACACAGAACAAAGAGGGAGGACAACTGAAGCCACACATTCACCAATTAAAGCCTTTTCAAGGAGAAGAAGGCCAGACCCTAGTTTCCCATACAGGGACACACCAGCACAGATACATCCACCTGTATCTGAGCCTTCACATTCAGCTTGATGTGATTCCAGCAAATATGGAATCACAACCCCATTCTCTCATAATAGAAACACACCAATCATCAAACTCTCCATCACCCCTCTTGATGTGGATATGATATTCACTCATTCCTGATTCCCTCATTAAAACTCAGGGAGGAGCCCCACTCAAAACCTGATGATCATCATCTTTTAGATGATTTTTGTCATCAGCCAATTCTTTCAGATGTAGTTGAAGAATCTGTGTTACCTCACTTAAATCATTCCCACAGATTCAACAATTATGTCCTTTCTATATCTACATCTTTTCCTTCTTCAACGGATATCTCTCATCCGTTGACAAGTGGTTGTTCTTCAACGGATAAGCTTAACAGCAGTTATCCGTTGATACCATCAGTTTCCACTTCAACGGATACTCCCTATCCGTTGATGGTCTCTACACACATAACAGAAACAATACCAACTGTAGAGGACATGGCTACTGTACAATCACTTTTAGGTTTGAGGGAAGGGAGTGATCTTTTGAATGAGAGGCTGGGTTGCTCCCAGGCAAAGGAGAGGTTGAGAGTCACCATATGCATGCTATTTCTTCCAGCATGGCAAAGTGAGTGGGGAGTGCCACCTTAGAAGGTGAGGTGAGGGTGTGAGGGTGTTGTGAGCCAGGGGAGCCCCTGATGCAAGAAAATAGAGAAAAAGAGAGAAAGGCAGGTACAGAAGCTATAAGGGTGGATCCAGCCATTGCTAGTGAGTCAATGAAAGTGGATGATGCAGAAAAGGAAAGACAATTTCAGCAATATTTCAAAGCTGCAATTGATAACATTTCCTTGGATGCTAACACTTTTACTCATCCTGTTTCAGCCTATCAATTATTGGCTGCTCAGGGCAATGTGGAGGCAGAACAAACATTACACATTGGTACACACTTCAGAATCTCTTCTCAGAGATAAAGTTGCTGTTAACAGGCTGCCTTCTCAAGCTGGTGAGCCATCTGAAGAATTTGGAGTGAATTCTAATGATGATGACTCTAATTCTTTGAATGAGAGCATGAACTTAGGGGGAGTAGCATGCCCAAGTTCTGTTCCTGATCTTCCTGAATGGGCATGGGCAAAAGCCTCAACACCAAGAGAGTTTAGTGTCACTTTGATTAGACAAGTCATGACAATTCAGCAGGCCCTTCAGGAGACTACAGATGCTGGTACCAAGGCAATTCTTCAAGCTCATCTGGAATCTCTGCATCTCTTACAGTTGCAGCATTTCCAACAAAATCTAAGTGTGGATGAGCTCAAACAGGACATTGCTGATCTGAAATCCTACAATGCTGAGAAGTTGGATTCAGTCATACCTTATGGTACTATGCAGGATTTGTTGGGGAGACTGAGGAAAGAATCTGATGCTGACAAGAGACTGGCCAGATTGGAAAACAGGGTTCAAATCATTGAAGATTCTATGGTCACAATTCTTCAGAATCAGCAAACTCAAACAAATCTACTCATGCAGCTGGCCAATGCACAAGGCTTGACTCCTACCCTTGATGATACAAAAAGGGGGAGAATAAAGGGAAAGGGGAAGGAGAGCCATCAACAACAGTTCAAATTTCTCAAGTGCTAGTTCCTGTCATCACCACTTCTCCAATTATCAACTCAAAGGAAAGCTGATGGAATTGATCTAATCCAGATAGCAGCAGCTGAATTGCAAGTCAAAGAGCAAAGGAGAAGATTGATGAAAGATGCAACAAATATTTGGTTCTATAACTTCTCAATCACAATCTGTGAAGCACATCACAAAAGTGGAATCAATTATTATGGAACTCAAGCCAGTAGGGAGGAATAAGGTTGGAGAGACTTCTTCCAAGGATTTGAAACCTATGGTCCTCAAGCCCAACAACAGATCCAATAAGGACTCTACAAAGAATCCTCTGAAAGAAATGGATTTTCCTCTTCCAAAGGCTGATGAGGACAAGCTTTTGGGTAGAAGTATCTCATATCTCAAAGAGACCATGGATGTGGCTGTAAGGAGAAACATGGCTATTATCTTCAGAGAGGGAAAGAGCATATGTGTGATGCAAGGACATCCCAAATTTTCAATAGCCAAGAGGGAAGAAACCAGAAGGTTGAAGGAAGAAGCCAAACAGCTAAAGGCTGACAAAAGAGCACAAGTAAAGCTTGAAAAACAGCTAAAGTCAAGTCAGGCTGGAGAGCAGAAAGAAATTGAAGACAAAAGTGAAGATGAAGCTATGGGGGACATGGTTGGTACTGAGATGGAGAAAGAAGTAAGGGAAGAGAGGAATGGCAGAAAGGGAACAGAAAGAAGGTCAATGCAAAGAGAAAAATGGTAGATAAGACTGAAGAAACCCAATCAATATCCAAACCACTACCCTCTATTCCTCAACCCATTGTGCCTGACCCCTTCATGAACATTCATGGTGAAACAATCATTCCCAAGGAGGAACCAATTGATTGGGACACCATCAAATTGCCCACCTTCCTAACCTCTTCTCCACCATCAAAGAAGCAGAAAAGAAGAATCAAATCAACACCCTCTAGAGCCTCAATCAAATTCACACAGAAGCCTAAGCCTAAACCTCAAGCCTCTAAAGATGATTATGTTCACATCTGTGACATAAAAGAATTTTCAAACATTGAACTCTATCTGGATGAGCTGGAGGAAGTAAGGGGAATAGCTGTCTACAAACAGCTACCAGAAAGACTAGTGTTCAAATACAAAGGAGATGGGGAAGAACCTGGCCTGTAATAACCCCAATTTTTGGGAAATTTTTGAAACCCTTATGAATAGTGTTTTTGCTGAATGAGAAAACTTTTCATGCCACACTATGTAGGGGTTCTGATATGGATATTCTGAGATTTTATTAGTACTTTATATGGGATATAAGTGTATGTAAAGATCGTCAGAATCCAAATCCGAACACTTTGATTTTTCCCGGAAATCCACTAGATACGGAAAGAATTGAGAAAAAGGTAACAGGATAAAAAGGATTTAAATTAAAGGATTATAAGAGAGGATCATAAAAGGAATATAATGTATTGAGATAGGTTAAGGGAACCTAAGTAATAAGATCCCGGGTATGATCCCTCAAACGATAAACGAAAATGAAAGTTAAGCGAACCGTATAACAGATCAACGGTCATTAGGCAACAATTAAAAGCTAATCAAAGGGATTAGTGGGGATGATGTCATCCAACCAATAGAAAGAGGACAAAAGAGGGGTGATGACATCACAAAGTGATGCAAGCATGACATAAGAGGGAAGGAAATGTGGTGGAATATTAACCACACAAAATCAAGGGCACTAGGTAATTAACAAAAACAAACACAAAAATCAACCAACCAAGCAAACATTTCATTTTTTTCACCAAACAAAACACAAACCCCCCATTTTCTTCTTCATGCTCTCGGCCCTTTTCTTAAAAAATGAAGATCCAAGCTCCACCACTTACTATTTAGCAAGGTAATTATCTAAGCTTCCCCATGGATAGTTACATACTTCCTATAAGTTTAAGCTTCTAATTCCAAGCCAATCTTTTTCTATAAATCATGAAAGAAGATGGTGAATAGTGTTTTTCAAGAACTAAAATTTGTGTTCTTGAAGTTTTGTTTAGATTAAGCTTGGATAAGGACTTTAAGGGTGATTCCAAGCCATTCTCTTGATTCTCCACTCTCCAAGGAAGGTATAAACTACAAACCCTAGCTTTAGTTTTGAGTAATTAGGATTGAATATGATTGATATAGTATATGTGAAGCATGATGCTTGATTGTTTGAAGTTTGGATGAGTTGTAGAGATTAGTTGGTTTTGTGGTATTGTTGGAGTTGTAAATCTTGATAATTAGTTAAAGAACCTAAGTAAAGCTTTTAGTTCATGTGGGGAATAAGTATAAATGGTTAATGTGGATTTGTTGGGGCTGTTATGATGTGGTTTGGATGGATGTTGGTTGTGTGTTTGATTTGAGGTTGAATTGTGGTTGGTTTTGAATGGTTTAAAATTGGGAAATCGCGTAAACATAGTCGTCGTAACGTCCGATTTTCTTTAGACTGTTTTTGTGCATAACATTAGGACCCGAGAACCCCCTGCTAGATTATGACCATTGCCATGTCTAGATAGCTCATGTTACGAGCTTCGTTTTGATATGTAGTTCGTTCGATTCCGATGCACGGTTTAGGAGAAACGATCGTTTCAAGTAAAGGCATTTCGCGAACGAAACTTTTCCCCTCGCCTTACTTTGAAACATAGGTTAAAGACCAAAAAGGACTAATTAAAGTATGAAACATTTATGGTAAGTGTGTTAGGCAGTTGGTAAGACACTCGCGAAGGAATCGCCTTAAAACTCGTAAAGATTAAATTATTAAAAATGGTGGAGCCGAGGGTACTCGAGTGACTTAGTGAATCAGTAAGCGCAAAATAAGCGTTAGAGTCTAAGTTAGTTAAAGTATAGATTTACAAGTGACTTTGGTTTAATTCCAACTTACTTGTTGTTTATAGGTTACCAAACTCGTCCCGAGCCTTTTATCACCCCAAGTCGCTTAGGCAAGTTTTCTACCCGTTATAACTGTTGTTGTGATGTATATATGTATTTGCATTATCTTGCGATAGATGCATGTTGGTTAATTAGCAAATGTTGCAATATATTGAAGCATGCTGCTATGGTATATATATATGCATGCCTGTTTCGTATTCTTTCCATATATATATCTGTTGATTCAGTTGATAATACCTATGCTAGAGGATAGCGGTAATTTGCATATACCCTTAGTATAGGGACCCAAAGGTGAAAATATTTTCTAAAACCGGGAGTCGAGGATCCCGAGTAGATTTTGTATATATGGATATAAAAATATATATATATATATACTTATATATATATATGGTCATAGTTTTCAAAACTATTAATCGAATAAGGTTTATTCGATAACTTTAACTTTATTTTATTATTGAATATTATTTCGAATATTATTCGAAGGCGTATGACTCCTTTATATTAAATGAATATTATTTTGAATATTCATTCGAGGACTTATGACTCCTTTTATTTTATTATCTGAATATTATTTGAATATTCATTCGAGGGCTTATGACTCTTTTATATTATTTATTGAATATTATTTGAATATTCATTCGAGGGCTTATGACTCAGTTTATATTATTTAATGAATATTATTTGAATATTCATTTGAGGATCTATGACTCCGATTATTTGCTGAGATATATTCTTTATTTTATTAAAGAATAAGGTGTCAATAATCAAACTTATTTTCGATTATTCAAATAAAGATAGTACTTTCATATAAGTATATCTTTGGTTATTTAATACTCGTTTCAAGTATAAGTTTTAATACTTCTACTTCAATTATTTTTATAAAGATTATTATTTATGGGAATATTATTTAAATAATAATATTCAGTCATTTTCTAAATATTCTGGGGACTGATTTACTTCGTTAAATCAGCTTTACTCCAAACACTCTTTAAAGTATTTTCGAGTCTTCAAAATGATTTTTAAAAGTTAGAGCGGATCCCAAAACTCATTTTTATATTTAAGATCTTCCTTTTTAAGGGGATTTAAATACTCGCTCAAAACCTGAGGGATCCGGCTCTGTGGTGTATTTTATATTCGCAACACGGTTGCAGTTTTGGTAAAAGAATTGATTACTTACCCAACATTCGGGAAGTAAGTCCATCTATTGAGTCGGCATAAGCAACATGGGCTCAGTGGGCGTCCATGATAGTGTAAGTGGCTCAGTGGGAGTCCATCAAATGCATAAGTGGCTGAGTGGCAGTCCAGCATAAGGTCCTATTACGACCAGGGTGATGACCAGTGGGGTATTCGTCCATCTACTAGTAGAAAAGGTTACTTATGGGTATCTTTGCCTGATCAGCAAGATATCTGGTTTATGCCAAAATTCTTTTCCTTTCCAAACTTATTGGATATTGCAATTCTGTTCATACTTTACATGACAGAGGTTTTCAGGAAATGTATAAAGGAAGATGTATATGTGGATATATATATATATCAGAACTTAATGAAGTATGTCATAACTTCATTTCCTTTAATAATATATTAAAGATTTAATCTATTCAAATCTTGTCTTGTAGTCTCATCTATGTGATGAACTGTTGAAAGCTCATTATACTTTGAACAATGGTAGTTCAAGTAGCTTTATAAATGATATAAGTGTAGTGAAGTATTTGGTAACTTCATCTTTTAAACTTATATCTAATTAATAATTGTCTTATGAATGACAAAGATTTTCAGAAAAACGTTGAGACAAGGTTAGATATATGGGATCACCTTGCAACGATATTTTTTTATACAGTTATACACTGGGACTTTGTGTATATTATGCATGGAAGAGGACTTCCAATATTTTGAAAAGTATATATGTATATATACTGAATATTTTGTGACTTCATCGCATTAAGATATCAACTTGGTACATTTCTTTTGACCAAGAATTTCATGAGTATTATGAGTAGGCTCATATATTGTTAATCATTATACATATTATTTTGGTGGGCTTGCTGCTCACCCTTGCTTTCTTCTTTCATCACACAACATCAGATAGATAAGATGAACAGGACCAAGCTCCCAATTCGCAAGCGGATAGGAAATGTTTCGCAGCTTTCTGGAAGCGTTGAGGCCGCTGTAGCTGAGGTAGAAATTACCAATAGGCTAAGTTTTCAACTAATAAAGTACCAGACTTATGTATATTATGAATTGTAATAATGGCAAAGAAATGTAAATTTATTCAGAAACCTTTTTAGGGTGTATTGACATATAATTGTGGAATAAAACGACTTGTGATTATTTTTGGATATTCATCTCTGAGACTATAACTTGTGGTGTGTGTGTGTATATTGTGGGGTCACAGTAAAGAGTAGTTGATTGTATAATAAGATTGGGTGTTGTTAAGGGAAGTGGAACTCGTGACAACCCGGATCCCCGACCCCGGATTTGGGGGTGTTACATGGCCTCTTTACAGAATTCTGAATGAAGGCTACTCTACCTTGATTAGAGTCTACTCAGCCATACAAAGGGATTCTGGCTTTACCAGGACTGCCAAGACTGAGATTCTCAACAAGATTGCCAACATTAGGAAAACTTGGAGGGAACCCAATGCTTTGCCTAGAACTTTACTCATTCAAGAAAGAGGAATTACAATTCACAAATCACCTCATTGGTTGATGGAGTTCATAGACAACAAAAGAGTCAGAAGATTTTTCAGAATTGAAGATCAGCTCAAGATTGCCAGTAATGAAACTCTCAAGGATATGCAATCTAAGTTGGACATCAATGAAGAGGATGAAGCTGAATTCTACAGACAACTTCAACTTCAAATAGAGGAGAATGAAAGGAGGCTAGGAAAGAAAATAAGGGATCAAAGGAAAAGGAAGTAATCTGCTCAGGCTAAAGGAGCACCCTTGGAAATAATGTAACTCTTCAATTCCATCTCAACATACACATTTTTGTAGCACTTTTGAATTTCTGCTTTATTACAGTTAATATATTTGTCAAGTGTTTTGTTATCATCAAGCTAAACCCAAATTTATGCCTACAGTTCTAGTAGACATAAATAGGGGGAGATTGTTAGGAATATGTGTATTAGGTTGATGATAAGTTAAATAAAACACTTAAGTAGAAATCTAGTGATTGTAGCCTCAACGGATAAAACCATCTTGGCTATCCGTTGAAGGAGTAGCTTTACTTAGCAATAAGTTTAGTATTGTAGCATATTTCATTCTCTGGATTCAAGTTGTAATTCTTAGATGTTGTAGGAAAGTATCAGTCATGTTAACTACTAGTGGATATAAAAATAGGAGGGCTAATTGTAAATATTTCATGCCTTGTAATTTTGTATAAGTGAAGAAGTATCAACTGATATTGAAGACCTTCAACGGATAAGAAACAAAGCTTCAACGGATGTCTCTAATGCTTTAACGGATAATATCCATCAACGGATAAGTGCTTCAACGGATAAAGACTTCACCTGATAATGCATCAACGGATAAAGCTTCAACGGATAAAGCCTCAACGGATAAGGCATCCACGGATGAAAGCTTCAACGGATGATTAGTTCATTAGCAGTTGATAGTGACAATTCACAAGCTGACAGAGGCACATGGGTTGACAGAGACAAACTGGAATGTGGAAGCCTCTAGGAGGAATCAAGAAAATGCAGCATTCCCATTCTGATGCAAACAAGGAAGTATTCACAGATTCACAGATTATCCTAGATTGCATTGGATAGAGAAATGAAGAAGAAACATGTGAAGAATCCTTTCAATTGTATTTTACAGTTTTGTCTTCACTTGTAATCTTGGTGTTATATAAACCAAGTAGCAGCTAGTAATTAGATAAGAATTTTCCTGAGCTGTTTAGAAATATCCAGAGAGAAAATCATCTAGTTTGTACTAGGAAGCAGCTGTGATTTAATTCTTTGAATCACAGATTTTTTGAAATAACACATCTCTGGTGGAACAACAAATCCACCAAAAAAGTTTTTAAGATCTTTGTGTTCTTTACATTTGTGTTTGAATATATATCTGTCTGCATTGGCTTTAAGCAATTCACACACACACACTTGTTTTCAGAAACACTTAGTCTTAGAAACTGCTCAAAACTTAAAAAGTTTTGAGATTTACATTCAACCCCCCTTCTGTAAATCTCATTGTTAGTCCACTGGGAATAACAATCATCAACATATATCTGGACCAGAAGTAAGTCATTTCCATGGTTGAGGTAGAACAGTGTTTTGTCTATAGTTCCTCTGTTAAATCCACTTCCCAGAAGAAACTGAGCTAAAGTCTCATACCATGCTCTTGGAGCTTGCTTAAGTCCATAAAGTGCTTTATCAAGCCTGTAGACATAATCTGGATATTTGGAATCTACAAAGCCTGGAGGTTGTTCAACATATACTTCTTCCTCCAATTCTCCATTGAGAAAAGCACTTTTTACATCCATTTGAAAGATAGTAAACTTTTTGTGAGCAGCATAAGCCAAAAATATCCTTATGGCTTCCAATCTAGCAACTGATGTAAATGTTTCATCATAATCAATTCCCTCATGTTGAGAATATCCTTTTGCAACCAACTATGAAATAACTATCAGTTTTGTTTCTGAATACCCATTTTGTACCAACAACAGATCTGTTCTTTGGTCTTGGCACTAGGGTCCAGACTTTGTTTCTTTCAAATTCATTTAACTCTTCCTGCATTGCTTGCACCCAATCAGCATCTTGAAGAGCTTCTTCCACTTTCTTTGGCTCAGTCTGAGAAAGAAAAGAATTGTAAAGACATTCACGTGAAGTAGTTGTTCTAGTTCTGACACCTGCATCAGGATTTTCAATTATCAAATCTGGTGTATGTGATTTAGTCCACTTCCTTGCAGATGGAAGGTTCTCTCTAGAACTGGATGCTCCCCCATGATTCATGCTGTCTTCATTAACATTTTCTGATGCTCCCCCTGAAACTATGCTCTCTGAGTTGGATTCTTCAGAATTTAGATTTTCCGAACTATCAGAACTTGGCTTATCAAAACTTGATGAATCAGAACTTGAAGAGCCAGATGTATATTCTGATGCTTCTTCAGATGTGGTAATATCTTGAGTATGCTCCCCCTGAATAGGTGCATCTTCCTTTGGCGTAGTCACCAGTTGCAGTATCAGGACTTAGATTGTCAGGATTATCAGTATCAGAATTTGAGTCTTCATTTTCGAATCTCAGCTGATCATGATCAATAAAATCTTCAAGTCCAGTAATCTTCTTATCATCAAAAGAGACATTCATAGATTCCATGGCCACTCTTGTTCTCAAGTTATAGACACTGAAGGCTTTTGTGGAAAGTGGATATCCAACAAAGATCACTTCATCAGCTTTTAGATCAAACTTGGATAGCTGTTCAGGATGAATTTTAAGGACAAAACACTTGCATCCAAATACATGAAAATACTTCAGATTTGGCTTCTTTTTCTTCACCATCTCATATGGTGTCTTTCCTTGCTTGTTGATAAGTGTTGCATTCTGAGTAAAACAAGCAGTCTGCACAGCTTCAACCCAGAAATAGGTTGGAAGCTTTGCTTCATCAAGCATTGTACGTGCAGCTTCAATGAGAGTTCTATTCTTCCTTTCAAAAACTCCATTTTGCTGTGGAGTTCCAGGAGCAGAGAATTCCTGCTTGATTCCATGGTTTTTGCAGAACTCTTCCATTTTCAAATTCTTGAATTCAGTACCATTATCACTCCTTATTGTCTTCATAGAATCTTTGACCAATTTATCCAGTTACTTGACATGATCAATCAAGATAGATGCAGTTTCACTTTTTGTGTGCAAGAAATACACCCATGTGTATCTGGTGAATTCATCCACTATGACCATAGCATATTTCTTCTTTGCAATAGACATGACATTTACTGGACCAAATAGATCAACATGTAGTAGGTGATAAGGCTCAAGAATTGATGATTCAGTCTTGCTCTTGAATGAAGATTTCCTTTGTTTGGCTTTCTGACAAGAATCACAAAGACCATCAGGAGCAAATACTGACTTTGGCAGTCCTCTCACAAGATCTTTCTTGACCTACTCATTTATATTGTTGAAATTTAAATGAGAGAGTTTCTTGTGCCAATTCCGCTTTCTTCAATTGATGCTCTACTCATCAGACAGATTGCAGAGCCATCAGGTGTTGTTGAAAGCTTGGCTTCATAAATGTTACCACGCCTGTATCCTTTCAGAACAACTTTGCCTGTAGATTTACTTACAACTTTACAGTGTTCTTCAAAGAAATCCACATGATAACCTCTGTCACAGATTTGACTAACACTCAGCAGATTGTGTTTAAGTCCTGAGACCAGAGCTACTTCTTTAATGATGACATTCCCAAGATTGATATTGTCATATCCCAATGTTTTTCCAATGTTGCCATCTCCATAAGAAACACTTGGGCCAGCTTTCTCCATAAAGTCTGATAGCAGGGCTTTATTTCCAGTCATATATCCTGAACATCCACTGTCCAGAACTAGGATGTTTTTCCTGTTGCCCTGCAATCACAAGGACCACTAATGGTTAGTTTTAAGGACCCAGACATGCTTGGATCCTTTGGCCTTATTAAGTCTGTTAACTTTTGCAGCGGATTTAGCATCAAAGTTTATGTTAACATTTTTCTTATCAGAATTTACACTATCAGACTTTGAATCAGAACTTACACTAGAAGGAACAATGGTAACTTTCTTTAAAGAAGGTTTTATTTGATGATAATCATAGTACAAACTATGATATTCCTTACAAGTATAAATGGAATGCCATTAACTACCACAATGAAAACAAGGATTTTGTGGCTTATATCTAACAGACTGACTCTTAACTCCTGACTTTGAAGGTAAGGAGTTTACGGTCTTATTCTTCCTGCAAAAAGAGGCCAGATGGTTAGAACTTCCACAGTTATGACACGTTTTCCTAGGAGCTTCAGGAACAGCTTATAATTATTGCTTTTATTCACACCTTCCTTTCCATTCCTATTTTTCCTAGGTGATTTTAACTTGTTTGCATTCTTAACATCTTTCAGCTTATGCTTAAGCTGTTTCTTTGTCATTAAGCCTATGTTTACTTCAGTTGTCTTTTCTTGTTTTAGTTAGTCAGAAGTTACTTCCTTTTTAACTTCTGATTTCTCATTTTCAGACTTTACAGCTACAAACTTAACAGGTTTTATCTTTGGCTTTTGTTTAACAACTACATGCTTAATATCTACAGTTCCTTTATCATTCTTATCCTCTCCATAACCTAAGCCCTCCTTCCAGTTTTCACTACTTAACAGATTCTGAGTTGTTCTGCCAGAGTTAGTCCACGTCCTGATAACCTCTTTTTCCTTTTCTAACTCAGCTTTTAGAGATTCTTTCATTTTTAGCACTTCATCCCTAACATAAAAAGCATCATCTCGATCTTTCTGAGTTTGATGGAACATAACTAACTCCTTTTCTAAGAAATTATTTCTTTTCTTAAAAGCCAGGTTTTCAGAAGTTAATCTTTCACATGTTAAAGTTTGATCTCTATAACTTATAAACATGGTTTTAAGATATTTTCTCAACTCATTAATATCATCAGTATGAAAAGCATAAGTAGTTTGAGGTACCTTTGATTCAGTAGCTTCAGAACTGCTTTCAACACTTGCTTTATCAACATTTTCCATTAAGGCATAATTCTCCTCACTTTCAGAATCTGAGGTGTCTGTCCAGCTTTTCTTCTTTGTGACAAGAGCCTTGCCTTTGTCACTCTTCACTTTCTTGCAATCAGGAGATATGTGGCATTTCTCACCACAGTTGTAGCATTTGACATTTGTATAATCTCCTCTGTTAGACTTTCCTCCTCTGCCCTCAGATTTTCTAAAATTCTTCTTATCAGAACTTGTGCCTTTCCTGGAAAACTTCTTTCCCTTCCTGAACTTCCTGTATGCAATCTTTGTGATTTCTTTCACCATAAGAGCACACAGCTTCATCATCTCCTCATCAGCATCCGTCTCAGGCAAGCTTTCAGATTCTGTGTCATCATCACTTTCAGAACTTGATGACTCAGTATCAGACTTTGTGAAGAGAGCTTTACCCTTGTCTTTCCTTGAGGTAGCTGCCTTGGGGGATTCTTCTTCAGCCTTAAGAGCAACTGTCTTTGACTTTCCTCCTTTCATCTTGCTTCTTTGTTCCATCTCAAGTTCATGAGTCTTGAGCATTCCATAAATTTCATCAAGAGTTGTTTCATCAAGATTGTAGTTGTCTTTTATTGTTGTTGCCTTCAAATCCCAGCATTCAGGAAGAGCTAACAGGAATTTAAGATTTGAATCTTCAAGATCATACTCCTTATCAACCAGTGACAGATCATTCAAGAGTTTGAAAAATCTATCATATAAATCATTCAATGACTCATTAGCCTTTGAGTCAAAGTGTTCATACTCTTGAGTGAGTATTGTCTTCCTGTTCTTCTTAATCGTATCAGTTCCCTGACACCTTGTTTCCAGGACATCCCATATCTCCTTTGCAGTCTTGCAGTTTATTACCCTGTTAGATATTACATTATCAATGGCACTATGCAGTAAGTGTCGTTCCTTAGCATCCTTAGCAATTGATGCGATATCTTCAGCAGTGTAATCACTCTTCTCCTTTGGTACAGTCTTTGCTGCTTCACCTGCAACTGCAACCGCGAGCTTGGTTGGTTTGTGAAGCCCTTCTTTGATTCTATCAAGATATTCTGGATCTGTCGCTTCCAGGAACATGGTCATCCTCACCTTCCATATGGGATATTCAGATGGTCTCAATATGAGAACTCTGATAGTCTCATATCGGCCTTGAATTTGTGTCTTTGGAGGTTCTTCAGTTTTGGTGGGCTTAGTTGGAGTTTCTGTTTCAGTTTCAGACATGATTGTGTTTGGATCTTAAACTGTTTGTGCATTAACATATAGGCTCTGATACCACTTGTTAGGTCACACACACACTGTAGAGGGGGTGAATACAGTGTATAGTACAATCAAATCGAACTTTAATAACTCAAATAATAGAAAACAAACTTTATTGAAACAATAAACTCTGTTACAGTATGGAACTCTTCTCTCTCAGTGATGAACAAATATCACGAGAGCTGCTAGGGTTACAAAGAATAATCTTCTCGATTGTGATAACACTTATAGTGTAAACCCTATGTCTGTGTTTATATACTACACAGTTACAAGATAATCGCTAATTGATATGGAATATAATTCTGCTTCCTAAACTATATCAATCAGATATCTTTTCTTCCAAGTATTCTATTCTTCATAGAATTCCTTCTTCATGTATATCTCTTCTTATGTTTGTCTCGATCTTCTATCCTTTAACCAACTGATTTCCTTATCTGAACGTCCTTCAGTACTTAAGTCCTGATATCCATCTTCTGATGATTATCTCCTGATAATATAAGTACTGATATCCTTAAGTCCTGACTTCCAGTAAGTACTGGTTTATCCTGTTTAAGTAAGATCTGAAAACTAAACATAAACCACATTAGCCATGACATTATCAAATATATCTAACAGTGTAAATATGCATAGAAAAACCACAAGAACAAAACTAAAAGAAAAGAAAGAGGTCGAGAGTCGACTAGTAAATCTTACGAGCATGCCCTTCTAAACACCTAGTATCCTTCAGTTATAAATTAGTATACACCGACCTCAAGTCATGAAACCCATCCAGATTCTGAGTATCATACTTATCTTGTTTGTTCAAGGAATCAAATAATACCCTGACTAATTTTTTGATGTGCTCGACCACACTCCAGATCTGGACCCCTGATATACAACCATTTAGAATGATAACCGAGTTTGAAGAACGAACACTAACAATCTTCATTTTTTTGTGTCGTGTATCAAAATACATTTGTCCTTCGTGGTATCGTACCCCGTAGATGGAGAAAAATAGCTAAATTGTAGGAATCATGTTCCTCTCATAGCATAAAGCAATAATACGGCTCACTTGGGTGATGAAATTAGGTGCCAGTTGACCCACACCACATCCAGTGACTTTATACAGCGCTAATTGAAAAGGGTGCATAGGAAGACGGAGACTGTTCTCAAATAAAATCAATGAAATCCCGTGCATTCAATACCTGGGCATCATCCATACCCGATCCTCCGTCTTTGGCGCCCGATGCATATACTCGTTGTCAAAATCAACCCAAAGTTTCATTTTTGCCCAAGACATAGCTTTATTAACATAATGACTGATGTAATCGAGACTCGGCTTGTCCGTAAACTCCTTTCTTCCTAAAAGCAAACTCTCTTCTAACACATGATTTCCCAAATCTAACGTACGAGGCCTCAAATAGGGAGGAACACGGGGATCAATAGAAACTCAAGACAGAAATTCATCTTCATTAAGAAATAAAACAAGTTGCATTGATCTAAATTAGGAATTTTTAAGCCATTTAAGTTAAACGAAGACTCTTCATCCTCGTCCTCAGGTGGTCTCTTCCAAGGATTTCGACCGGAAACTGTCCTTAAGGACGAAGAAGAACCTATAGTAGCCATATTATGGTAAGTTAAATCAATTAAAGCAGAATAAAGTACGAAAAACAACCAAAAAACCAACAACATTACAACTTTGCAAAAGAATAAGGGAGAAGAGAAGAAAACTTACAGCACAGGAAATTTAAAGAAGAGTGAGAAAGAATAGTTCGTGAAAGTAGCGTCCTTTTATTAAGAATCAGGGAAACCGAACAGTTTCCAGTTTATATCCAGTAGAAAGTAAAACAAATTGAAGAGATAGGGGGGATTTATATATTCTTATTGAAGCACACACACATCTAATAAAAAAACACAACAACAGTAAAACAATATCCTTGTCCCCTAATGATAAATAAATTACATAAAATCTTCTTCTTTTTTACGTACTTTATTTATTTCCTGTATTTTTATCTAATTATTTTTCGGGAATCCAAATCTAAAAATGTTAGAATAACTAGCGGGGAAGGGGACAAATGTTGGACTAAAGACTTAAGTGATAAGATCCAAGAAGACTTAATTATAATAATTAGACTAGAGTATATATTATTATATTAAGGCAGAATTGGCCCACTTATATTAGAGCCTCTTTAGGTTTTTTATAAATATTGAGTCATTAGCTATTTTAAGGGTTGAATTGTTAAATAAAGAAAGATCTTCCTATTATATTATTCAGATTTTCGATAGATTATTCGGGTACATCAAAACTATTATACACAAAAAAATATAAAACATGTAAAAAGGGGTAATGTTCTCAATTTTACGCAAATTCTAAGCACCGTAGTTAGCTAACACAACATGGGTAGAAAAATTTCAAATACCGAATAAATTAACTGCATTAAGTCCCAATTTTTAATTTATTTTAATCACCCATTCTTCCATTCTACGGTGTGGCAACAATATCTATTTTTTTATGTTATCAGTTGTGCAGATAAATTATGTTATTCTTATGTATGTGGTATTTTTTTAAGTTATCGGTTGTGTAGAAAAGTTTTATGTGGCATTGAGGTAAATCTCTACTACATAACATTTGTAAATCTCACGAAATATTAGTTATGTCTCCGTTGGTAAATTTTACAAACCATTATAATATTATTTTAATTTGATACTACAATAACATTTAATATTTTTCAACTATCTTAATTATTCTTTTTATGTAATAGGATCATATTAAATATTTAAAGAATAGAATTTTTCATTTTCTGCGTGTAAACAATTACCTAGAAGTATATATTAATTTGTTTAATTACGCCTACATAATAGGTGTGTTACATGTTCAGTGTTGAGTATATTTACTTAAAAACAAATCCTCTTTCTTAACCCTCATTCTTATTCATATGTTCTGCAAAGATGAGCGTTAAGCCTTCCACAAGTAACCGCATGCAAAGATCAGTTACTAGATCTATTATCTATAACCATTAGAGCATATGCACGTCCGGGCAGCATTAAAAAAAACTCATGAGCTTTATTGATAATTGAATGTAAAAGTAAATGTATCGGTGGATTTCACTTCATCTATTAATGGTGAAGCATTGATTCATCACTCCCTACATCAATTTTTAATGGACTTGTTGATGCCCATCAAATAGCGGGGCATGTATATTTAATTCATTTTTTTACTTTATTGGTGTTTCGGTGTAATTCTAACGACTATATAATGGTCCTAAATTTCTAATAGCTATAATTTCAATTTTTAACGGTCATATAATTATAAATTGCAATTTTAAGATTCACTTGTAATATAAATTTTTACACACTTTTATCTTTTCACATATTTTATATTTATATATACTAGCTTATAACTCATGCAAAGTACGGGCTAATTTAGTCCGATTTAATAAAATTAAATAATAACTGTTATAACTATCCAGTACATTACAAACCCATGTAGTTGTAATTATTAAAATTGAATCATTAAATGTAATAGGTGCATCAATACAAATTTTGACAGGGGATGTTGAAGTGGAAAAAACATTTAAATTACCCTTAGACTTTGTTTGTTTCGTTAATTTTATAATTACACGGGAAATCGAATTTCCTTGTTATTAAGTTAGTGTTATAAGTTACATCTAATTAGAAATGTATGTGTTTGGTTTATTATCATGTAACTAGTGATTATGTAGTTAATTTTGGTAAGTATTAAATGATTTTGTACTTATTAGCTATGTAAATTTTAGTGATCATGGTTGAGTTAGGTAACTAAGTTCCTATATTTTGTAGGAACTACAATATAATGGAATTTCAACTTCCTTTATCCAATTTAAAATACATTAAACCAAAAAAATATAATTATTTTATAATCCAAGAAATTTCAAATTACACAGTTGGAGTTATATGAAGACAAACGATGCCTTAATTTAATTAATTAGGTGTATTAATAAAAAATGATATATGTAAAAGAACGAAGAGATCAGGCAGCGGAGCTCACGTTGCCTTGGTAAAGACAAGAGTGTTCCGTCGTGTTGCATTATACTCCTTCTGTTTTTTAATATATGACATTTGACTTTTTGACAAACATATTTAGCAGAGTTGACCATATATTTAGAATTATTATTTTTAAGAAATTTTTTTTTTGAATAAAAATATGAGATCAAAATTTTTATTCACAAAAAAGAAAAAATAATTTTAATTATATAATCAAACCTCCTAAACATGTGCGCTACAAAGTCATATATTAAAAAATAGAGGGAGTTGTTATATTTAATGAGTGGTTTAAATTACAATAATGATTAATTAGCACGTAGATTGCGATTGGGGTCACCGGGAGGAGAAATGTAAGTTGAAGTCCATTACAAAACTATAACTGTCTAGACTTAATTTGTTATATATTTATTTCTTTATTAAAACTTAATAATACTAAATGATAACCAAAAAGTGGTTCAATAAAATAAGTATAAAATAATTAGAATTATAATGTGATTAGGATGTTGAACCAAACTGCCAATAATTTATACCATATTCTCTTTATTATAGTATAGTATAGATAAACATACATATTTAAGAAAATGGGTACTGATTGGCTCCCCTCCAAAGAATTACGATTATACATTTCTTTGGCTTGACAATTCGTTGATCTAATTATCGTTTCAAACAAAAATAATTTATGATGGAGAATTCACGAGGATTATGCGCTAAATTGGTGTATCACTCCGAAAAATTCTCATGCTGAGCCTCATTCAAAAAGTTTTCTTAAGTCACACCGGGCTCCATTTAAGATATCACTAAAAAATGGCAATGTGCCAAGAATCAAGCTAGTAGATATAATACAAGAGGGACCAATTTAGTAGATGATGTAAGATATTTTATATAGTTTAATATGTCTTATATCATTTGTGTGATGGTTTTGTATTCTTATTTGTTAAGTTTTAGATAACTCAATCTCAAGGACTATATTCCACGGAAATGGAAAAAAAAATCGACAAATGGGAATGTTATGAAATAGTTGCCACACATCCTCAATTCGTAGAAATTCCCACTAGTTCTCTTCTGTTTCGACGAAATTTACCAACACAAATGGAATCACCAATCAATCTCAATGATGATTGCGTTGATGAAGAAGGTTTCACTACTCCAGATTCTAATAGAGAAACGCAAAGTCCTTCTACTCCAGTTAGACCGATGGGAGTGAAGCCGTCCGAACAAGCAAAGAAAAAAAGAGAAAAACATCGCATGACCAAAAAAAGAGGATATGTTTATATCTATTTTTAATAATATGCGATGGAATCAGAAACAAATAGTGGAGGCCAGAATCAGAAATAAATAGTGGAGGCCAACATTAAAAGAGAGGAGGAAACCATTCAAATGTCGAGGGAGATTTAAGAGCTTGAGAAATGAAAGAAAGCAATATAGACAAGACCTGATGCACCGGAGGAACGAAAAGAAGCAAGGTTGGAAAAGCGCGAGGCTATTGAAGAACTAAGGGAGCAAACAAAGATCATGATAATGGATACTAGTCAAATGACTCCTTATACGAAAAAGTTGTTTAAAGGAAAGAAAGCTGAGATCATGTAAAAAGTGAATGATGAGACTACTTGTTATTCCCTAACAATCTAAGAAAGAAATACAAAAGGGGGGTTGAATGTAATTCTGGCTACATTTTCAATTTTAAGAACATTTCTACTATGAATATATAACTGTGTTTGATTTGGTTATGGTGCGGAGTGAAAGTATTGATGAAATTAAAATACAAAGTGATCAAATACAAGTATTTAAAAACTTTCTGGTGGATTAAATTTTTCCACCAAAGATATATAATTTTAATATCCGGGATATATCGTGTAATTATTTTTGCTAATAGATAATTATTATATGTGTTCAGTATCTATTTTGTGAATTATTTGTTAAGTGTTAAATGTGTTTGGATGTTTAAAAATAATATTAATTGAGTATTTTAATTTTTATATGTCCAAAATAAAATATAGATAATTGTGATATCTTCCTAATTATTTTTATGTTGATTTATGTAATAACCCCAATTTTTGGAAATTTTTGAAACCCTTATGAATAATGTTTTTGCTGAATGAGAAAATTTTTCATGCCACACTATGTAGGGGTTCTGTTATGGATATTCTGAGATTTTATTAGTACTCTATATGGTATATAAGTGTATGTAAAGATCGTCAGAATCCAATTCCGAACACTTTGATTTTTCCCGAAAATCTATCAGATACAGAAAGAATTGAGTATAAGGTAACAGAATAAAAAGGATTTAAATTCAAGGATTATAAGAGAGGATCATGAAAGGATTATAATGTATTGAGAAAGGTTAAGGAAACCTAAGTAATAAGATACCGGGTATGATCCCTCAAACGATAAACGAAAACGAAAGTTAAGCGAACCGGATAACAGATCAGCGGTCATTAGGCAAGCAATTAGGAGTTAATCAAGGAGGTTAGGGATGATGATATCATCAAACCAACAAGGTGCGGACAAGTGAAAGCATTATGACATGTGCAACATGACATAAGCATGACAAGGGGTTTTGTTTTGTTGGTTGATTTTGGGCCATGTAAAATTTACCATGGTAAAAAGCTAAAACATTTTCCAAGGCCAAAAAGGAGAAGCAACCAAGCAAATATCATAAAACACAAAAATTAGAAGTTGACTTTCCCATTTCAAGAAGAAAGCTCTCGGCTAAAACAAACCCAGCAACTTCAAACTGCCATATCTCCTTCAATACTCACTCAAATATTGTGTTCTATAGCTCGTTAGAAAGGTATTGAGATATCCTACAACTCTTGTTCACAAGTCTCTTCCAAATAAGTATGGTAAGACCCTTATTTTTACAGTTCTTTAAATCGGACTTTTAGAAACTTCAAAGCCTAACTTTGTGTTCTTGATTTCATTGGAAATATCAAGCTTGTAGGAGGCTCCCTAAGGCTTCCTAGCAACTTAACACCTCCCAAGGAAGGTATAAATCTTCACACCCTTTAGTAATAAGTTTGAATGTTGAAGTTTGGAGATGGTTTGGATGGATGAGTAGTAATTTGAATGATAAGCATGATTCGAGCTTAATTGTTAAGTAGTTTAGTTGAATTTGGAGATGTTATAATATATGATTGGATTGAGATCCTTGAGCTTATTATGACTGAAATCAGTAGCATTGATGTGTATCTTGAGTTGTTGTTGATTGGTAGTTGGATTGATATGATTTGGAATGGTAAAAATTTGGAAAATCGCGTAAACATAGCCGTCGTAATGTCCGATTTACTTTAGACTGCTTTTGTTCATAATATTAGGACCCCGAGAACTCCCTGCTAGATTCTGACCATTGCCATTTTTAGATAGTTCATGTTACGAGCTTCGTTTTGATATATAGTTCGTTTGATTCCGATGTACGGTTTAGGAAAAACGACCGTTTTAAGTAACGGCGTTTCGCGACCGAACCATTACCCCTCGCCTTACTTTGAAACCTTGGTTAAGGACCTTAAAAGGTTAATTAGTGTATGAAACAATTATGTTAAGTGTGTTAGGCAGTTAGTAAGACACTCGCGAAGAAATCGCCTTAAAACTCGTAATGGTTAAATTATTAAAAATGGTGGAGCCGAGGGTACTCGAGTGACTTAAGAGAATCAGTAAGCGCAAAGCAAGCGTTAGAGTCTAAGTTGGTTAAAGTATAGATTTACAAGTGACTTTGGTTTAATTCCAACTTACTTGTTGTTTATAGGTTACCAGACTCGTCCCGAGCCATTTGTAACCCCCAGTCGCTCAGGCAAGTTTTCTACCCGTTATACTGTTGTTGTGATGTATACACTTGTATATGCATTATCTTGTAATAGATGCATGATGGTTATATTAGCAAATTCTTGCGATATATTGTAGCATGTGATATGGTACATATGCATGCCTTTTTTGTATTCTTGCCATATATATCTGTTGGTTAAGTTGATAATACCTATGCTAGAGAATAGCGGTAATTTGCATATACCCTTAGTATAGGGACCCAAAGGTGAAACATTTTCTAAAATCGGGAGTCGAGGATCCCGAGTAGATTTTATATATATATATAATTATATATATATATGGTTATAGTTTTCAAAACTATTAATCGAATAAGGTTTATTCGATAACTTTATTTTATTAATGAATATTATTTTGAATATTTATTCGAGGGCTTATGACTCCGTTTATATTATTAATGAATATTATTTTGAAAATTCATTCGAGGGCTTATGACTCCATTTATTTTATTAATGAATATTATTTTGAATATTCATTCGAGGACTTATGACTCTGATTAATTACTAATTATTATTCTTTATTTTATTAAGAAATAATGTGTCGATAATCAAACTCCCTTTTGATTATTCAAATAAAGATAGTACTTTCGTATAAGTATATCTTTGGTTATTTAATATTCATTGCAAGTATAAGTTTTAAAACTTCTACTTCATTATTTTAATAAAGATTATTCTTTATGAGAATATTATTTAAATAATAATATTCAGATATTTTCTAATATATTGGGACTGATTTATTTCATTAAATCGGCATTACTCCAAACACTCTTTAAAGTGTTTTCGAGTCTTCAAAATGATTTTTAAAGGTTAGGGCGGATCCCAAAACTCATTTTTATATTTAAGATCTTCCTTTTAAAGGGGATTTAAATATTCGCTCAAAACCTGAGGGATCCGGCTCTGTGGGGTGTTTTATATTCGCAACAAGGTTGCTGTTTTGATAAAAGAGTTTTTGATTACTTACCCAACACTCGGGAAGTAAAATTCTTGGAACAAGTTAATCCATTAACAGGCATCGCCTGGGAAATATTGGTGAGTTTTCCTTTCCAACTAGATACGACTTCTTGGTGGAGTCGTATCAACAAGTTTCTACTTGGGGAAAGGGGGGACGAGCTTTACGTTTCAGAGTCATGGATTTCATCTGAACTAGGAGTGGCGTAAGTGGTCGAGTGGCGCCGGCCCAGCCTTATTATATTGGCCCAAATGGCCTGGAAGTTCCGCTAAGGCGGTCCATTCCTTAGGAGTTCAGTGTTCGGTTGACAAGTAAATCCGACAGGTTCTCCTCTACATGTAGAAAATGGTGGGGTTGCACTACTACGACTGATCATCGTAAGTGGTCTTCCTGGCGTGGCAAACTCCCGTAATGAGTTCATCATCCAATTGAATATTTCTGCAACACTACTCAGAGCACTTCGATAGAAAGGCTACGGTTGGGCGATTGTTGAGTGTTGGCAGGGTCAAGTTTTCAAAATGATGTTTGCATCAAATGAAGTATCTCGTAACTTCATTTATTTTGATGATATTTTAAAGATTTAATCTATTCAAATCTGGTCTTGTAGTCTCATCTATGTGATGAACTTTGAAACTAATTATAACTTGAACGGTGGTAGTTCAAGTAGTATTTGGAAAAGATATAAGTATATTGGAGTATCTTGTAACTTCATCTTTTAAACTTATATCTAGTAAATGATTATCTTATGCATGACAAGATTTTCAGACTAACGTTGAGACAAGGTTAGATATATGAGATCACCTTGCAACGATATTTTTATACAATTATACACTGGAACTCTGTGTGTATTATGCATGGAAGAGGACTTCCAATATTTTGAAAAGTATATATGTATATATATACTGAATATTTTACGACTTAATCGCATTAAGATATCAACTTGGTTCATTTCTTTTGACCAAGACTTTTATGAGTACTATGAGAAGGCTCATATATTGTTAATCATTATACATATTATTTTGGTGGGCTTGCTGCTCACCCTTGCTTTCTTCTTTCATCACACAACATCAGATAGACAAGATGAACAGGACCAAGCTCCCAATTCGCGAGCGGATAGGAAACGTTCCGCAGTTTCCTATAGACGTTGATGTCGCTGTAGCTGAGGGTGGGAACTACCAATAGGCTAGGCTTTCAACTTTTGATGTATCAGATTATGTATATTTATGAATTGTAATAATGGCAATGAAATGTAAATTTATTCAGAAACCTGTTTAAGGTGTATTGGCATATAATTGTGGAATAAAACGACTTGTGATTATTTTTGGATATTCATCTCTGAGACTATAACTTGTGGTGTGTGTGTTTATTGTGGGGTCACAGTACAGAGTAGATGATTATTTATTAAGATTGGGTGTTATTAAGGGAAATGGAACTCGTGACAACCCGGATCCCCGACTCCGGATTTAGGGGTGTTACAGAAGTGGTATCAGAGCTAAGCTTTATAAACCTCAGAGATGATGTGACGTTAAGATAATAAGTTCACTAAGATAATAGGAACTCTTGCCAAGTTCATAGTCGGACTACTTAACGTAGTACCGACAGTTAAAACCCTTATGGGAACCTTTATAAATATCGTGATAGTAGCGTAGTTCGTTATCGTATTTGGTAGCGGGACTCCGAACCCTGAGGTTGAGAAGTGACAGCGCGATGATGTTTTATTACTAATTGGAGATCGGATTGTGGATCCGATAGAGCGTCCTAACGCAGGACCGGATGATGTTCATATTGAGGATGTAATGGTTGAGGATGTTGTCCTAGATGGGATTGTTGCTGAGGAGGATCTCGTGGAAGATCCTAACAAGAATGAATAAAGGACCATTGAGGAATTGATGACCATGGTTAGGGAAACTACCAGAGGTAGGATTGGCGGGTCACTACCGGAGGTTCGTTCAAGTTTGTAAAGATAGTAGCCCCTTTAACGCGGCTTACTCGTAAGACTGAGAAGTTTGAATGGACAGAGAAATACGAGGAAAAGCTTTTAACAACTGAAGCAAAGGTTGGTGACGACCCCTATGTTGGCATTGTCAGATGGAAAAAGGAGATTTTGTGATTTGTATTGACGCTTCACATAAGGAATTAGGGTGCTTCTTATACAGCACAACAAGGTAATCACGTACGCGTCAAGACAATTGAGGTAATATGAAATTCGATATCCCTACCCATGAGCTTGGGCTCGTGGCAATAGTTTTGCCCTAAATATTGGAGGCACTACTGGTATGGATAGAACTCCGAGATTTACACAAACCATAGGAGCTCTAGTACATTTTTACGTAGAAAGAGCTCAACATACGCCATAGGAGGGCGGTTAGAGCTAATCAAGAATTATGATTGGGAGATTCTTTATCATTCGGGGAAAGCCAATGTGGTGCTGATGCCCTTAGTAAAAAGGAGAGACTCAAGATGATAATGTCTTTGGGAGAGTTTATAAGAGATGTTGAGAAAAATGGAAATAGAAGTGAAGTGTAACCGGAGCCGGTACCGAAAAGCTGTTTGAGATCGCTATGCGGTCTGAATTATTGGGAAAATTTATTATTGTGCCAAGAAAAAGTGATGAATGAAGGCAGAGAGCCAACAATTAGATAAAAGATTAATACCGAGAAGATGATAAGGGAATAATGAGGTATTCCTATAGAAATTGGGTTCCAAATGTTCAAGAGCCTAAAGATGAAATCTTAGATGAAAGCTAGTTTGAGGAATAAGAGTTAGAGCAAACCCTGAACGTGATAGTCAGGGAGGTCGCCATCAAGATAGAAGGAACCCATAACATGATAAGTGGAAAATGAGGATTTAAATTATGTAAGATGACCCCAATTATGGGGAGTAGGAAGAAATATTTAGCTGAGGGAACAGAAGTCGAGTAAGGAAAGGAGACCCGAGACGGTACTCCTATACGAAATTATGGACCTTCTAGACAGAACTTAGACTATTATCCCCAACCACCACCTGAGGAAACAATGCGGTGAAATTCTTTCAGGACCTTTAAGTCGCTAAGCTCTCAGAGTTCCAAGGAACAAGCTGACCCAGTCGAGGCAAGAGCCTGGCTAAAGGAAATAAGGAATCATTTGAGATTCTAAATGATTGACGAATCACAAAAGTGTTTTGTCACTTACCTCCTAAGAGAGAGGCCACCCGCTGGTGAAAGACCAAGGAAGGCACGGAGCAGAGTTGAATAAACTGATTAAGTTCAGTCAATTGTTTTCGGGAAAGTATTCCCAAGGTTATGGAGATAGTGTAAAAGCTTTAGAGCCAGAACAAAGGCAGACGAGTATGATGAATTATGAATCTAAGTTGTAAAAGTTGTCAAGATTCGTTCTGAGGACACGAATCCAGAATGACGGGATGTTTGAAATCAATGCTTATGTTGTGTTGGTTCATGAAATAATGATAGAAAAAAAATAAAAGAAACTGAAGTGGAAAGGAATATAAAGGCAATAGAGTTTGAGGAATGATAAGGGAGTTGGGTATGAGGAAACCCTAAAGACTCGTAGAAATAGAAATAGAAAAGTATGTAATCGGGATGAGGGTGATTCACCATGAGTTAAATTGATGGTTGAAGGCATAAGAGATATATATTTATCCCCTTAAGTTGGGGATTCGAGGAAACCTTGAGATAGTTCGAAGGATAATAAGAACACGGATAGACTGAGGAGACAAGGAAAAAGAATTAGGAAAATTGGATGAAGGAAGTGACCTTCAAGAATGTGAAGTGTAAGACCGGTGGCGATACCCAGAAAGGGAGACGCCAGGTATGAAAGATATCCCAACATTGAGATGACTGTTGAGATAAACAACAAGTAAATAAGGTTATTAAGAAAAGTTCACGTTGAACACGACCAATATCTTCCAGAACATCCTGTTATCATTACCAAATTAGGCAAGAAAAGCGGATAACCATTGTTATCTTTTGGAGGCCATATTGACCTCATTTTGAATAAGATGTTATTGTGAAATTGGTAGACTATATCGAGGTGGGAATGATTGAATAAGAACCCTATCAGGATATATGACTTGATTTATCCATGGAAGGATGCATGTACCTTTTTAAAGGTGGAATTAAGGATAGAACATCGGTAACTTAAAATGAATCCTAGGGGAATGCATAAAGGTTGGCATTTCACCCTTAATAGGGATAGTATGAGTTTTGACAGTATGAATTGGAAAGGATTAAGGTAATAACAACCTTTAAGATCAGTGGAGAAATTTTTCAGAAGTATATAGACAATGATTCTGGTATTAATAAATGGTATCTTGATATGCCCTGTATCTAGGGAATACAGGAGGAACGATTCAAGGATAACCTTAGAGGTTTTACAAGGAGAAAGGTAATATTCAAAATTCTCAAGAATAGAAATGTTGATAAAGGAAATATGACGTAATTATAATGATGCCAAGTGGGGCACGTGTTAAACCACGAGAAAGTATGGATCGAACCAGTAAGGTCGAAATTGTTCAGGGCAATTAGGACTAAGATAAAGATGTTCTAAGTATGATTGAGAGTCAGTCGTGACAGTGATTAACCTCTAAAGACTGAGGCAATAACTTATGGAAAAATGGTGATTTTTTTTACTCATCAGATTTTAAGGAAAACATCTTCACATAAGCTGTGATTGAAATGAGGTAGAAAATTTATTTGGAGGTGGTTAAAATGACATTGACTGTAAGGAAATTTTACTATCAGGAAAGGCCAAAGAGGTGGCCGACACTTTAAAGGTAAGAGGATAATTATAGGCGCTTGTGCCAAAGGAATACAGTGATGATGGTTAAAGTGAAGGTTGTATTATGGTTTGGAAGATTGACATTCCTTCTGATGACTGTGCAATACCCAACCGTAATAGTAGTTGGTAAAGGTTTAATTCGTGTAATCGCCATGAGCGGGCTATCTATCTTAGAAGGTACTATCTTGAGATAAGCCAGGACCATGTTTCAAAAAGGACTAAACGAACCTTGAGTTAAGTCTTCTATTGAAGGCATACGATTAAGAATGGTATTAACCTGCTATCGTTGCTTTGATTGAAACTCTTCTGCAATTTTATCTGCTTCATGTCATGTATGTATGTCAGGATCAGGAGTGTTCTTCATGAATCATGAATGGTGATTATGTTACCTCCTTAGAAGTTTGATACGACATGTATGGACTCCGTATGGTTAGATATTAAGATTTCATGGAAAGTGAATGACGACAGTAGGTCAGTGGTGGACCATAGTAATGCAGCAATGATTCTGCGAGTAATGAGCTGATTACAACCGTGAGAGTTGTATTGGAATGGATGTTGAGATTGAGTACCACTAATCGGGTCGTGGTATGTATAAGTTATCATTGATAGACTAATTAAGTAGAGTATCTACCTATTGAATATTATTCTTCTTATCAAAGAGAGTCGTATTACTTATGAGGAAGGTTGCGGTGCAAGCATAGAATTCTAGTAACGATGATGTCTAGAATGAGATCCCAGTTCGATTTTCGATATCGAGGGAGTTTCAAAGGTGATTGTGTATAAGCTCGAGGAAGAGCATGGGTCCATAGAAGGATGGACGGAATAGCAAATATTTAGGCATGTGAAATACGATGCTATAATGCTTGATGTTGATATATATACATATGTTTTGTTCTCCTATGACAAACCTCTATAATTCAGAGGTAGGTTCCAAGCCAGATATTTTGTGGCAGTATTTTTTTTCATATATACAATTCTCTTCAATTCGTTCTTTTCTCTTTTCATTTCATATAGCTGAGAAGAACAACCCTTCCAGAAGGGGAGGTATTGCCGAATGACTATCTATCTGTGTGATAGAAGCCGAGTAGGATACCAGCTATTGTTTAATTGCTTGTCAAGTACTAAAGGCTGGCCACCTTCTGTACTAACTATGCGATATAACAAGTGTTCATGATCATAGTGATCTCTCAATAAATTCTTTTACTTCTATATGAAGGACCAAGCTTTCGAAGATGGAAGCAGCTAAAGGAAGTAGTCAGTACGGTGGTATTCCGATTCTAACGCGTTCGTGATACTAAGGTTGACGTGGTTATTAAAAGGTTATAGAACGCTAACGAGCAAAAGTATAACCAGTATAATAGTAGGAACGGAAGGTAGTAGCGATTATGAACTGGAAAAGAATGGGTATTGAAGCAAAAGCTCTAATGCTAAAAGCTATAATGAGAGTCTGTGCATAGACTTGAAAGAAATTGGAATGATCACTTAACACGGATCGAATTTTCTTACGACAATAGATCATATGTCAGTATTGAGATATCGCCTTATGAGATCCTTGAGGGAAGACAATGTCGATCTCCCTTATGTTAGGATGAAGTTGTAGAGCGCAAGATGCTCGGACCCGCAGTAGTCCAAAGGACCAGGGATATAATAGATCTAATCAGAGGACGGCTGGTAGTAACCAAGATGGACATAAGAGGTATGCTGATTTGACTCAAAAGGACAAAGAGTATGAAATAGGGGACCTAGTAATGTTATAGGTATCCCTTGGAAAGGATTGATGAGGTTCGGAAAGAAAGGAAAGCTAAGTCTACAATTTGTTGGACCCTTGGATATATTAAGACGTTTTGGGAAGTTAGCATATGAGCTAGCCCTACCCCCGAACATGTAGCAAGTTCATAACGTGTTCCACGTATCAATGTTAAGAAAGTGTAATTCGGATGCCAGATAAATAAGGGCATATGAGCGCATAGACATGCAACCCGACGTAACCTATATGGAGCAACCAGGAAGGGTTATAGATTGAAAAAGGAACAATTGCTTAGGAAAAGGGTTATCAAACTAGTCAGAGTTTGATGGTAGAACCACAATGTGGGAAAATTTACTCGAGAGTTAGAAAGTGCAATGCTAAGAGAGTATCCCTATTCATTTTCTATTTGATTCCGGGACGGAATCCTTTTAAGGAGGGGAGACTGTAATAACCCCAATTTTTGGAAATTTTTGAAACCCTTATGAATAGTGTTTTTGCTGAATGAGAAAACTTTTCATGCCACACTATGTAGGGGTTCTGTTATGGATATTCTGAGATTTTATTAGTACTCTATATGGTATATAAGTGTATGTAAAGATCGTCAGAATCCAATTCCGAACACTTTGATTTTTCCCGAAAATCTACCAGATACAGAAAGAATTGAGTATAAGGTAACAGAATAAAAAGGATTTAAATTCAAGGATTATAAGAGAGGATCATGAAAGGAATATAATGTATTGAGAAAGGTTAAAGAAACCTAAGTAATAAGATCCCGGGTATGATCCCTCAAACGATAAACGAAAACGAAAGTTAAGCGAACCGATAACAGATCAGCGGTCATTAGGCAAGCAATTAGGAGTTAATCAAGGAGGTTAGGGATGATGATGTCATCAAACCAACAAGGTGTGGACAAGTGGAAGCATTATGACATGTGCAAGATGACATAAGCATGACAAGGGGTTTTGTTTTGTTGGTTGATTTTGGGCCATGTAAAATTTACCATGGTAAAAAGCTAAAACATTTTCCAAGGCCAAAAAGGAGAAGCAACCAAGCAAATATCATAAAACACAAAAATTAGAAGTTGACTTTCCCATTTCAAGAAGAAAGCTCTCGGCTAAAACAAACCCAGCAACTTCAAACTGCCATATCTCCTTCAATACTCACTCAAATGTTGTGTTCTATAGCTCGTTGGAAAGGTATTGAGATTCCTACAACTCTTGTTCACAAGTCTCTTCCAAATAAGCATGGTAAGACCCTCATTTTTACAGTTCTTTAAATCGGACTTTTAGAAACTTCAAAGCCTAACTTTGTGTTCTTGATTTCTTTGGAAAGATCAAGCTTGTAGGAGGCTCCCTAAGGCTTCCTAGCAACTTAACACCTCCCAAGGAAGGTATAAATCTTCACACCCTTTAGTAATAAGTTTGAATGTTGAAGTTTGGAGATGGTTTGGATGGATGAGTAGTAATTTGAATGATAAGCATGATTCGAGCTTAATTGTTAAGTAGTTTAGTTGAATTTGGAGATGTTATAATATATGATTGGATTGAGATCCTTGAGCTTATTATGACTGAAATCAGTAGCATTGATGTGTATCTTGAGTTGTTGTTGATTGGTAGTTGGATTGATATGATTTGGAATGGTAAAAATTTGGGAAATCGCGTAAACATAGCCGTCGTAATGTCCGATTTACTTTAGACTGCTTTTGTTCATAACATTAGGACCCGAGAACTCCCTGCTATTTTGACCATTGCCATGTTTAGATAGTTCATGTTACGAGCTTCGTTTTGATATGTAGTTCGTTTGATTCCGATGTACGGTTTAGGAGAAACGACCGTTTTAAGTAACGGCGTTTCGCGACCGAACCATTACCCCTCGCCTTACTTTGAAACCTTGGTTAAGGACCTTAAAGGGTTAATTATGTATGAAACAATTATGTTAAGTGTGTTAGGCAGTTGGTAAGACACTCGCGAAGGAATCGCCTTAAAACTCGTAATGGTTAAATTATTAAAAATGGTGGAGCCGAGGGTACTCGAGTGACTTAAGAGAATCAGTAAGCGCAAAGCAAGCGTTAGAGTCTAAGTTGGTTAAAGTATAGATTTACAAGTGACTTTGGTTTAATTCCAACTTACTTGTTGTTTATAGGTTACCAGACTCGTCCCGAGCCATTTGTAACCCCCAGTCGCTCAGGCAAGTTTTCTACCCGTTATACTGTTGTTGTGATGTATACATGTATATGCATTATCTTGTAATAGATGCATGATGGTATATTAGCAAATTCTTGCGATATTGTAGCATGTGATATGGTACATATGCATGCCTTTTCGTATTCTTGCCATATATATCTGTTGGTTCAGTTGATAATACCTATGCTAGAGAATAGCGGTAATTTGCATATACCCTTAGTATAGGGACCCAAAGGTGAAAACATTTTCTAAAAGGGAGTCGAGGATCCCGAGTAGATTTTATATATATATATATTATATATATATGGTTATAGTTTTCAAAACTATTAATCGAATAAGGTTTATTCGATAACTTTATTTTATTAATGATATTATTTGAATATTCATTCGGGCTTATGACTCCTTTATATTATTATGAATATTATTTGAATTCATTCGAGGGGTATGACTCCTTTATTTTATTAATGAATATTATTTAATATTCATTCGAGGATTATGACTTGATTATTACTAATTATATTCTTATTTTATTAAGAATAATGTGTCGATAATCAAACTACTTTTGATATTCAAATAAAGATAGTACTTTCGTATAAGTATATCTTTGTTATTTAATATTCATTCAAGTATAAGTTTTAAAACTTTACTTCAATTATTTTATAAAGATTATTCTTTATGGAATATTATTTAAATAATAATATTCAGATATTTTCTAATTATTGGACTGATTTATTTCATTAAATCGGCATTACTCCAAACACTCTTTAAAGTGTTTTCGAGTCTTCAAAATGATTTTAAAGGTTAGGCGGATCCCAAAACTCATTTTTATATTTAAGATCTTCCTTTTAAAGGGGATTTAAATACTCGCTCAAAACCTGAGGGATCCGGCTCTGTGGGGTGTTTTATATTCGCAACAAGGTTGCTGTTTTGATAAAAGAGTTTTTGATTACTTACCCAACACTCGGGAAGTAAAATTCTTGGAACAAGTTAATCCATTAACAGGCATCGCCTGGGAAATTGGTGAGTTTTCCTTTCCAACTAGATACGACTTCTTGGTGGAGCCGTATCAACAAGTTTCTACTTGGGGAAAGGGGGACGAGCTTTACATTTCAGAGTCATGGATTTCATCTGAACTAGGAGTGGCGTAAGTGGTCGAGTGGCGCCGGCCCAGCCTTATTATATTGGCCCAAATGGCCTGGAAGTTCCGCTAAGGCGGTCCATTCCTTAGGAGTTCAGTGTTCGGTTGACAAGTAAATCCGACAGGTTCTCCTCTACATGTAGAAAATGGTGGGGTTGCACTACTACGACTGATCATCGTAAGTGGTCTTCCTGGCGCGGCAAACTCCCGTAATGAGTTCATCATCCAATTGGATATTTCTGCAACACTACTCAGCACTTCGATAGAAAGGCTACGGTTGGGCGATTGTTGAGTGTTGGCAGGGTCAAGTTTTCAAAATGATGTTTGCATCAAATGAAGTATCTCGTAACTTATTTTATTTTGATGATATTTTAAAGATTTAATCTATTCAAATCTGGTCTTGTAGTCTCATCTATGTGATGAACTTTTGAAACTAATTATAACTTGAACGGTGGTAGTTCAAGTAGTATTTGGAAAAGATATAAGTATATTGGAGTATCTTGTAACTTCATCTTTTAAACTTATATCTAGTAAATGATTATCTTATGCATGACAAAGATTTTCAGAAAAACGTTGAGACAAGGTTAGATATATGAGATCACCTTGCAACGATATTTTTATACAGTTATACACTGGAACTCTGTGTGTATTATGCATGGAAGAGGACTTCCAATATTTGAAAAGTATATATGTATATATATACTGAATATTTTACGACTTCATCGCATTAAGATATCAACTTGGTTCATTTCTTTTGACCAAGACTTTCATGAGTACTATGAGAAGGCTCATATATTGTTAATCATTATACATATTATTTTGGTGGGCTTGCTGCTCACCCTTGCTTTCTCTTTCATCACACAACATCAGATAGACAAGATGAACAGGACCAAGCTCCCAATTCGCGAGCGGATAGGAAACGTTCCGCAGTTTCCTATAGGCGTTGATGTCGCTGTAGCTGAGGTAGGAACTACCAATAGGCTAGGCTTTCAACTTTTGATGTATCAGATTATGTATATTTATGAATTGTAATAATGCAAATGAAATGTAAATTTATTCAGAAACCTGTTTAAGGTGTATTGGCATATAATTGTGGAATAAAACGATGTGATTATTTTTGGATATTCATCTCTGAGACTATAACTTGTGGTGTGTGTGTTTATTGTGGGGTCACAGTACAAGTAGATGATTATTTATTAAGATTGAGTGTTATTAAGGGAAATGGAACTCGTGACAACCCGGATCCCCGACCCCGGATTTGGGGGTGTTAATTTATGAATTTATAGGAATCATATGAATTTTATAAAATCTTTTTTCGGGTATTTAAAATCTATTTTATGAAAACGGGAACTAACCGACGTCATTCATTTTTACGTTTTTAGAACCCGAAATTCTTCCGAGAACTCCTTCCTAACCTAATTGCAATATTCCGAGCATTTTCCATATTTGACTTTTTCGATCCGGCGTACGGTTTGTTCTGTGCGGGTCCCAACGCAACCTTTTCGATACAATATTTATTTCGATAAATCAATAAAACTCGTATTTTCGAGAAACGGGAGCTTTTTATTAAATTATTACAATTATCACCTCGTAGTACGTGTAATCAGGCGCTGAGACCAAGACCGCAGTACGAATTGTACCGATTTAGATAATTATCTCGAAAACCGGTACTGTTTAGATCAGTTTTTACAAATAAACGTGCCGTTTTATATCCGAAATGATCCAACGGATACTAATTTCCCGTAATTATAAATAGCCTCTACCGTATTTTATTTTGTACCGGAAATCATTTGCAAACAGTATTTACAGAATTTTTACAGAAAAAATACTATAATTATATTATGTTCTTCATAATCAAACATAAATTCAGAGGCGTTATCGATATCCGATTTTGACGCTCTTATACTCAAATCGAAGCTCTGAAAATCAAGAATCATAATCTTTCATCAAAACACACCCAGAAACATCAGGTGATTTTCTATTTAATTATTTATATTCGAATTTCTTGATAATTAAATTATGAATTTTTGTTCGAGAGATTGTTTAGATGATTTGATTATTGCATGTTGTAGGGCTTGTTTTCCTGACCATTTTGGTATATTATACTTCAAATTTGGAGTTCAATAACATGGGTAAATTTAAGTTTGATCTTCGGATTATATGAACTAGGGTTTTTAATTATTTTGAATGTTCTTAATCGATTTTAGGTATTCTTTGATTATAGGTTATTAGCTGATTTTGTTACCTGGGTTGTGTTCCTTGTTGAATGGGGAGTCAATTTATGTATTTTTGTGTAACAACTGATTCCTGGAAAGCCCTCAAACGAGCTCGCCGGTTTTTATTCGAGCTCGCCGGAGTTCTATGAAATTTCGCCGGAAAACGTTGTCCAAGGGTTATAAATCTAAACTGAACCCTTTTCTGAATTGCTGTTGCGTTAAGAAATCGATTGGAGTTTAGAAACGAATCAAACGATTCTGTATTTCTCTGAATTAGCCTTGCCGGATTCTTGTCGGCCGTCGTTTTCTTCTGAAACCAGGAGACCCGTTCGGGTCGATTTTGACCCGGACTCCTGACCCGATTTCAATCCATTTTCATCCTAAAATTTTTCTAAAATGCTGTTCTTACACTTTAACCCCTGAAGTTTCCAGAATTTTACAAATTCTGGATTCCTATTTTGCATTCTTTCAAATTTCGGATTTCTTTTATAAATTATTTTCAAAATTGTTTTTAATTTCAGAAAAATCTAAAAATGATTATTTTAATTTCAAAAATCATTATTTTAATTCCAAAAATTATTTTTAATTCAAAAATAAATCTGAATTAATTAGTTAATTAATTTCAGTTAGTTTTTAAATGATTAATTGGTCAATTAATTTGAAAATTAATTGATTAATTGATTTAATTAATTTTTAATTGATTTTAATTAATTATTTAATTAGATTTAATTATTTAAAAATGATTTATAAATTCCGAAAAATAGTTTCGAGCTTTAAAATATATTTTAAATTATTTCTAAGGCTCGATAATTATTATAAAATTGTTTCAAAGCCAGAATTGGCCGACCGAACCTTGTTTATTACTCTGAAATTGATCCAACGACCCGTTTTAATTCCGAAAAATGTTTTAAAAATCATTTTAAATACCTGAAAGCCTGTTTATGACCCGAGACTTCTTTATAAATGATATATCATTGATTATGGGACATGCTATGTGTTAAATATGACTTGTTGGTTAACTGTCGGTCTATATGTTCGGTAATTGCTTGTTTATAGCGTAACTTTCAATCCGTTAATCGGATTTGGGTAAAATGAAGGGTAGATAGAAGTGTATGTCGAATAGAATCGTATGAGTTAATATTAATAGATACTTATGATGCCTAGCAGAGTAAGCAAGGCATAAGAAAGAGAAGCAGGTGATCAGGAAATAGAATTCATATGTAGAAAATACAGCAAGTGATCAGAGGATAGAAGCAAGACATAAGAGAAGCAAACGAGTGATTGTTGAATGGGGTCATTAGACAAGTACAAGTGAAGTTGAAATCGATTATGATAAGGCAAGTATTTCTAAACCTTTCTCAAGCTACAATGTAATATCTCTAAATTCTCTTGTGACATATTGTTACCCAAATTAGCTCTGTTTTATACTGTACATATTTTGAATCCTTCAGCCTTGGACCTGAGTCACATCATTTGATTTTTGAGCCGTAGGCCTTATTCTTTGTAAACCCTTTCTTGTTGATTTACCAGATACTAAACCACACAAATACGGTACTACTCCACAAATATATATCCATATACCAAACATTGGAACATAATTATTTACACATACAGAAACTTTTATACTCAACCATACCTTGTGATATCAAAGTACTAAAACCTTGTAAAAACACTACTCATCTAATACCCGATTATCCTACCGGCTGGAGGCTACTTCTTTTATGTACTTTGACATACCCTTTTTGTAACCATGAATTTTTACCATGCTCTTTTATAAATGTTTTATGGTTATTGATTATGATCTGGTTTATTGAATTTTATTGATTATCATATTGAACTGATTTAGAATGGATAGTTTTCTTTGTGTAGACCAAATTCGTGGTCAGACCATATTGATGGTCAAGTTAGGCCAATGTGTGCCTTGGATCCAGTAGTTAGAGCAGTGCTGTGTGCTTTGCTCGGGGTTAGTGCGTGACTGATCAGCAGCCTAACCTTGGTTTTAAAAACTTAAAAATGAATATCCAATTATATGGTTGTTTAACAAGAAACTTGATTCCTTTGAATCATCTCGTTTAATTATTATTAACCTCAGTTATTGATAATATGACTTGCTGAGCTAGTTAGCTCACTCTTGCAAATCTTTTACATATTTTACAGTTAAGAAGAATACAGTTGATAGTGAGGTTTCCCAGTTCGATGCGTGAGCTAGGATTCCAGATTGAGTCGGATCGAGCTAGCAGGAGCTTACTACAGTAGTGATAGTAAGATTGTAAGAATAATTTTATTATCAGTTGTAAGTTAAATTATTTGAGATTTGGTACGTTGTAATAAAAGTTAAGGTTGTGGCTTGTTTTCATACTTTAAACTGTTGCGATCCGTGGTTATGTAAAGCAGGGTCATTGCAAATAATATTTATATACAAGTTTATATATTGTGTATGTGTTGTGGACCCCAAACTTCTGACTCGGGTTTGGGAGGGCGCCACAGGTTGGTATCAGAGCTACAGGTTATAAGTCACTGAAACAAGCTTAGATTGTCGGGATTGGGTAGAGGGTTAGGACTAGGAATAGGAAATAAAAAGACAGGTCATCGTGAGGTTGAGTGCGACTGTATAGTAGGTCTCCGGCACGGTTCGTGTTATGATTCGGGATTCTTAACTAACGACGTGATATCCAGGCAACGATAATGGCAGATCCTGATTTCCCTGCATCAACTGATCGTTTGGAGCTTTCCGTTTAAGGAGCGTCATCTTCTCCCAGATTCGATTTGCGCCTTGTTCCTGTATCGATATTAATGGTACTACCATCTGTTATGATAGTTGCGCCTCTCCAAGTTATTGAACGCTATTCTATCATCTCTTGATATGAGATTACCTATTCAAGAACCTTGATTTGCTTATTCTTGTTCTTTTGAACATTCAGCTATGAATGTATCTTTTCTGTCACTATACACCATTTTATATCCTCCGTATAAAAACCTTTCCAATGAAACAACAACATTTGCGAGAAGGGACACGATAGCTGCAGTAAATGGTGAGTATTGAGATACAAATTAAGGTGAGAAGGAGTTTAGAAAGAATATTCAAGTGTTCCGGAGGATGGATGTTATCAGGTTACAAGAAGCTATTAGTAATTAGGCCACTCATAACTAGCTCGTGGAATGTAGTAGATAAGTGTTGAATAGAGAGACTTAGAGGAGATTAGGGATCTGAAGATTTCTTGAAATTGGAAAATGGTATTGTAATGATGTGATATATATTTTCACAAGATGATGTGACATTAACTGACTTATTGACTATTGGATAGTCTGTTCCACTTAATGATTGTAAAGTGGTTAACGGAGTACTACCAGTATGGGAGCCTTAATGTGAAGCTATAACGACATCGGAAGTTGTATTGATTAAGGAAAGTAATAGACCCATATGAAGGTGAGGGATAAATTGAAGTGAATGGACCCTTGAGTGATTGTTTCTTTAACTTGGTATCTAGTCATAAGAAGGACAACAACCAACTCATACAGTAAGGACAACCGGAGGTGTGTTTTCAAAATTTCAAATTTTTTAACAAGTTTTCGAAAAAGATTTTCCTTACTAAATTTCTAAAAGCCTTTTTGAATAAGATAAGTTTAAACCTTGGTTGTCAGTTACTACTTGTGTTTCTTGTTTGCTAAAAGACCCGGATCACCTGGAAGGAGATTGTTTCAGACTCAGTATTGTTAATTTGGAAAAAACGAGTTAACCTGTGATTATGAAGGAGTGGGTGCAAGTATTGTTTGATAGGATTAACAACGAACCAGCGTAGGGAGTAACTATTCATCCAATTACTGGGTTTATCAGAATTCGAAGAATTCATTGATTAAAAGGAGACCTGAGCATGACCGAGGAAGATTGGGAAGATTTTCAGACTTTCTAAAAGAAGAATAATTAATAAAAAAAAATCGCTATGTTAAGGATTCATGGTTATCCAAATTAAAAGAGGAAACTTAAGGGTATCAGATAAGAACGCCATTATGATCGAATTGTTAAAGTATTATACGTGTAAGTGCGATGTTATAGACGCGAAACTTAGCAAGTAAGAATCTACCATAATGCTTAGTTGCGAAGGAATCTTAGTATACTTCTAAAATTGTTATATGATACAATTTGGATATGACCGATCTCAAAAGATGAATACAAGTGAAATGTGGATGGTGACCAACGGTATCATTTTTGTCCTCAACATTTCAGCGTATATTCCTTTTAATTCCTAAAAATGTAAGAACTCCTTTTTTAATAAATTCTTTCTGATGATATCAAAATGGAGGATTTTGTATTCCTTTCAAATTTAATTATTTCCCTCGAGTTTGCTTCTCAGTGAGATAAACAGTGTTATGATGAGAACACTTTGTCGGAATGACGAAGAGTCGGGTGGGACGCCACCTAATCATGTGTTGTATGCCATACGGTATGAAAGACTAGCCATCTTAAGTACCAATGTGGTTGCCTCATTCATATTCAAATCATTACTTCTTTTTCAACTTTGAGTTTATTAAAATTGTAAATCTTCTAGTTGCTTCATTGTATCGTTGCTCTTTGCAAGAGCTTTCAAATAAAAGTCAACGTATTATACACTCAGCGGGCAAAGTCTCATCTACCTCTCATGCATGGAAAGGAAACACGGGCGTATGGTGAGAATTACAAATCACTGGCCCTAGCCAGGATGCATTAAGAGTCAAGGGAATCTACTTCAATAAGGAATACGTCTCCGAGAATGAGAATATGTGATTTTCCTGGGAAATATGTTATTTAAAATATGGATGTGATAACGTGGGATGATTATTGCGGATACCTTATGCTTAAAGTATTGAAAGATGTGGGAGTAACTTGATCGTATATCTCTCAAGGTTTTATTAATAGGATGAATTATCCTGTCGAATCATAAGTTTATGACTAAAGGGCTAGCAAGTTAAGAACGTGCAGTTATGAAAAGTACCAATGGCGGAATCGATATTTCTGGCAATTTATTGTGAAGAATTGATATCATTTAAGATAGAGGATTTGACATTACTCTAAGGAATGGATTAACTATTCAAGTGTGATGCCCAAGTAGACCGTCGTGATGGAAGATAGTTCTGAAAATGCCAAATGAGAAATGAGAAGTTTAAAGAACAGGAAAGTAAAGAATTGTTAAGAATGATTTAAGTTACAGGACCAAAATATGAGTGCTATGGCGATTATAACTAAGAGTCCGGAGCAAACCGAACTTGAAATTTACAGTCTCAAGATATGTTTCCAGATAAGTTACAAATATTTCCTTTAAATAAAGAAAATGCGGTTATGATTGATTTAGCACCTGAAATGAAGCCAGTGTCCAAAGCCCCACATAATGGCACCAGATAAATTAAAGGAGTTACCAGAGCAACCGCAGGAGATAATTAGAAGAAAAAGCAAATGGACCTAGCGTACCCCCTAAAGTGCACCGCATGATGTGTTAATAGAAAGATGGAAGTGTGAGATTATGTGTTAGCAAAAGCTCAACAAGTTTACTCTCAAGAGCAGATATCTATTACCTTGAACCAATGATTTGTTTAATTAAATGAATGAAGCAAGGTATTTTTATAAGATTGATTACCAAGTGAAGATTGAACTTAGGAATATCAAAGATAATTTTTCAGAACTCAGTACTGTTGTTATAAAATTCTAGAGATGTTAGTTGGATGAGCTGATATACCAGTGATATTTAAATTTGATGAGTAGAATCTTGAAGGAGGAATTGGATAAGATGTACTTGTGTTACTTAAGAAGAACCATGCAACCTATACAATAATAGCTGATGAATCAAAGAAGAAAGAAGCGGTATAAAAAGTTTACCAGGTGAAAACTTTTAATGACAGGAAGTATAATTCTTAGTATAGACAGTCAGTAAGGAGGAGACAAAAAGGGGATTAGCAGAAAATTTAAAGATGGTATGAATGAAGAAAGACCAGAAGTACCAACAAAAGTAAGAAGTTTATCATGGGCCAGTTACTATCAAAAAATTTGCAAGATTTCCTGAAAGTTGCAATATTTTGGATGAAGCTAACCCGGAAAAAAGAAGGTTATATGAAATGGAGAAGGGTGAAGAAAGTTGTGCGAAGTTAAATGAAAGAATGATTACAACACCTATTTTATCACTTTGAAAGTATCAGAGAGATTTGGTAGTTTATAGTGATACTTCTCGTAAGGGAATAGGATGTGTGTTGACGCAAAATAATAAAGTTATTGCATATGCATCCAGACAACAAAAACCTTATGAGCAGTGAAAGGAATAGTCCTAAGTCCAATCATGAATTAGGATTTAGGAACAACTTCATGTGTAATCTGTTTGATTTCATTGATATTAATAAAAGACTTGTTTTGTTTTTATTACGGGCTCTATCTATTTAAGTTTAAATAAGATATATATGTTTAGAGTAAAGCTTTTTATGGATTATGATGAGATCATAATAGTGAGACCTAAAAGATGATAACTTTAAACTTAAATAGTTCGTTGTGTAGGATTACTAACTGGTAATTAATAATCCGCAAAGATCGGTACATACTATGCTTGCTTCATTATGAAGGATGTCTGTTCTCATAGACATTTGTGTGGTGACACTATAGCTAGTATGTAGGTGTATTATAGAATAAGTTCATGAACATGACTCGCCCAACTGAACAACTGATGAAGTTCACTCACGTGTCAGCAGTTATTCACATAGTGATAGTTGTACAAGTATCCTTAGACTTGAGGTCATCATAGTCATCTTGTGTACTGAACTATGCTTTGGTTTAGTTCTTAGTCTCAGGGACAATTATTAGGGCTCTTCTGGGTATAGGAATTTGTACACGAAGATAGTGTAGATCAATAAAGGATCCCCTTCCAGTGAAGGAAGCGAATGTTCAAGGCTGATCCACTTATGCTAGTTCAGGAATCTCTGGCCAGAGTGAATGAAATTAGAAAGGAGTTTCTAATTTGCATAGAACTACGCATAGTAAATGGTAAGCAAGTGATTGAATTAGATAGGCTTGCCACGAGATCCATGCCTTGTATTAATCGGGACATTGTAGGGTAGAAGGAGTTATTGTACGGTAACTATTCACTGAATAGGTTCTTGTATTCTAAGCAGTGAATTCATATTATCCGGATAGTCGCGATATGCTGAGAAGTATCCCTCACGATGTAGAATAAATGTGATTAATTAATAATAATATTTAATAAATTAGAGAATTATATAAATAATGATAAAATAGTTTTATTATTATTTATTTCTACTACCGGCTTAATATTGAACCTACAGGGTCACACCATAAAAAGAGAATGATTTAATGGTGGAGGAATTAATTAATAATGGCTAATAATTATTTTTATGAAATAAATAATTAATTGGAAAATTTAATAATTGATTAAATGAGATTTAATTGATTATAGATTAATTAAGAAAAGTTCTTAATATTATTAATTAAGGATTTAATTTTTGGAAATTAAATCAAGAGAGAGAATTATTTCTAAAGTGTTTAGAAAAAGGATTAATAATTAAAAGGTGTTTTAATTATTAATGAGAATAATAAATGGGATAATAATAATATATTTATGGAAAATTTCATCTGAAAATTTTGCTATAAATACACTATTATAGACCCTATTTTTTTAACCCACATCGAACACAAAAAACCCAAAAAGTTTGGAAAACCCAATTCTCTCCACCTCCTTCCTCCTCCTTAACATCGTTTTCTTGGTGGATACGGTGGGTGCTTCACACTTGAGGATCAACTGCTAAGGATCTCTGATCGTTGTCTCCGAATTATTTAAAAGGTTAGATTCGATCCCTCGAATTTTTATTCATGATATGTATGCTTTTATTTGGATTTTGTATGTGTAAAAGTGTTTTGCCATGCCCCGCTGCGTTTAAAAAATCGCAGCGGGGCATGGCAAAACACTTTTACACATATAAAATCCAAATAAAAGCATAACAGATCATGAATAAAAATTCGAGGGATCGAATCTAACCTTTAAAAATAATTCGGAGACAACGATCAGAGATCCTTAGCAGTTGATCCTCAAGTGTGAAGCACTCCACCGGTATCCACCAAGAAAACGATGTTAAGGAGGAGGAAGGAGGTGGAGAGAATTGGGTTTTCCAAACTTTTTGGGTTTTGGGTTCGATGTGGGTTAGAATAAAATAGGGTCTATAATAGTGTATTTATAGGCAAAATTTTCAGATGAAATTTTCCCATAAATAATATATTAGTATCCCATTTATTATTCTCATTAATAATTAAAACACCTTTTAATTATTAATCCTTTTTCTAAACACTTTAGAAAAATTCTCTCTTGATTTAATTTCCAAAAATTAAATCCTTTAATTAATAATATTAAGAACTTTTCTTAATTAATCTATAATAATTAAATCTCATTTAATCAATTATTAAATTTTCCAATTAATTATTTATTTCATAAATAAATAATTATTAGCCATTATTAATTAATTCCTCCACCATTAAATCATTCTCTTTTATGGTGTGACCTGTAGGTTCAATATTAAGCCGGTAGTAGAAATAAATAATAATAAAACTATTTTATCATTATTTATATAAATTCTCTAATTTATTAAATATTATTATAATTAATCACATTTATTCTACATCGTGAGGGATACTTCTCAGCATATCGCGACTATCCGGATAATATGAATTCACTGCTTAGAATACCAAGAACCTATTCAGTGAATAGTTACCGTACAATAAACTCCTTCTACCCTACAATGTCCCGATTAAATACAAGGCATGGATCTCGGCAAGCCTATCTAATTCAATCACTTGCTTACCATTTACTATGCGTAGTTCTATGCAAATTAGAAACTCCTTTCTAATTTCATTCACTCTGGCCAGAGATTCCTGAACTAGCATAAGTGGATCAGCCTTGAACATTCGCTTCCTTCACTGGAAGGGGTAGATCCTTTATTGATCTACACTATCTTCGTGTACAAATTCCTATACCCAGAAGAGCCCTAATAATTGTCCCTGGAGACTAAGAACTAAACCAAAGCATAGTTCAGTGTACACAAGATGACTATGATGACCTCAAGTCTAAGGATACTTGTACAACTATCACTATGTGAATAACTGCTGACACGTGAGTGAACTTCATCAGTTGTTCAGTGGGCGAGTCATGTTCAATGAACTTATTCTATAATAAGCACCTACATACTAGCTATAGTGTCACCACACAAATGTCTATGAGAACAGACATCCTTCATAATGAAGCAAGCATAGTATGTACCGATCTTTGCGGATTATTAATTACCAGTTAGTAATCCTACGACAACGAACTATTTAAGTTTAAAGTTATCATCTTTTAGGTCTCACTATTATGATCTCATAATCCATAAAAAGCTTTACTCTAAACTATGATATATCTTATTAAATACTTAAATAGATAGAGCCGTAAAAAAAAAAACAAGTCTTTATTAATATCATGAAATCAAAACAGATTACACATGAAGTTGTTCCTAAATCCTAATTCATGATTGGACTTAGGACATATTCCTTTCACTGCTCATAAGGTTTTTGTTGTCTGGATGCATATGCAATAACTTATTATTTGCGTCAACACACATCCTATTCCCTTACGAGAAGTATCACTATAAACTACCAAATCTTCTGATACTTTCAAAGTGATAAAATAGGTGTTGTAATCATTCTTTCATTTAACTTCGCACAACTTCTTCACCCTTCTCCATTTATATAACCTTCTTGTTTTTCCGGGTTAGCTTCATCCAAATATTGCAACTTTCAGGAAATCTTGCACAATTTTTTGATAGTAACTGGCCCATGATAAAACTTCTTACTTTTGTTGGTACTTCTGGTCTTTCTTCATTCATACCATCTTTAAATTTTCTGCTAAATCCCCTTTTTGTCTCCTCCTTACTGACTGTCTATACTAAGAATTATACTTCCTGTCATTAAAATTTTCACTGGTAAACTTTTATACCGCTTCTTTCTTCTTTGATTCATCAGCTATTATTGTATAGGTTGCATGGTTCTTCTTAGTAACACAAGTACATCTTATCCAAATTCCTCCTTCAAGATTCTACTCATCAAATTTAAATATCACTGGTATATCAGCTCATCCAACTAAATCTCTAGAATTTTATAACAACAGTACTGAGTTCTGAAAAATTATCTTTGATATATTCCTAAGTTCAATCTTCACTTGGTAATCAATCTTATAAAAATACCTTGCTTCATTCATTAATTAAACAAATCATTGGTTCAAGGTAATAGAATCTGCTCTTGAGAGTAAACTGTTGAGCTTTTGCTAACACATAATCTCACACTTCCATCTTTCTATTAACACATCATGCCGGTGCACTTAGGGGGTACGCTAGGTCCATTTGCTTTTTCTTCTAATTATCTCTGCGGTTGCTCTGGTAACATCCTTTAATTATCTGGTGCCATTATGTGCGGGGCTTTGGACACTGGCTCATTTCAGGTGCTTAAATCAATCATAACCGCATTTTCTTTTATTTAAAGGAAATATTTGTAACTTATCTGGAAACATATCTTGAGACTGTAAAATTTTCAAGTTCGGTTTGCTCCGGACTCTTAGTTATAATCGCCATAGCACTCATATTTTGGTCACTGTAATCTTAAATCATTCTTAACAAGTTCTTTACTTTCCTTGTTCTTTAAACTTCTTCATGTTCTCATTTGGCATTTCAGAACTATCTTCCATCACGACGGTCTACTTGGGCATCACACTTGAATAGTTAATCCATTCCTTAGAGTAATGTCAAATCCTCTTATCTTAAATGATATCAATTCTTCACAATAAATTGCCAGAAATATCGATTCCGCCATTGGTACTTATTCATAACTGCACGTTCTTAACTTGCTAGCCCTTTAGTCATAAACTTATTGATTCGACAGGATAATTCATCCTATTAATAAACCTTGAGAGATATACGATCAAGTTACTCCCACATCTTTCAATACTTTAACGCATAAGGTATCCGCAATAATCATCCACGTTATCACATCCATATTTTAAATAACATATTTCCCAGGAAAATCACATATTCTCATTCTCGGAGACGTATTCCTTATTGAAGTAGATTCCCTTGACTCTTAATGCATCCCTGGCTAGGGCCAGTGATTTGTAATTCTCACCATACGCCCGTGTTTCCTTTCCATGCATGAGAGGTAGATGAGACTTTGCCCGCTGAGTGTATAATACGTTGACTTTTATTTGAAAAGCTCTTGCAAAGAGCAACGATACAATGAAGCAACTAGAAGGATTTACAATTTTAATAAACTCAAGTTGAAAAGAAAGAAGAAGTAATGATTTGAATATGAATGAGGCAACCACATTGGTACTTAAGATGGCTAGTCTTTCATACCGTATGGCATACAACACATGATTAGGTGGCGTCCCACCCGACTCTTCGTCATTCCGACAAAGTGTCTCATCATAACACTGTTTATCTCACTGAGAAAGCAAAACTCGAGGGAAATAATTAAATTTGAAAGGAATACAAAATCCTCCATTTTGATATCATCAGAAAGAATTTATTAAAAAAGGAGTTCTTACATTTTTAGGAATTAAAAAGGAATATACGCTGAAATGTTGAGGACAAAAATGATACCGTTGGTCACCATCCACATTTCACTTGTATTCATCTTTTGAGATCGGTCATATCCAAATTGTATCATATAACAATTTTAGAAGTATACTAAGATTCCTTCGCAACTAAGCATTATGGTAGATTCTTACTTGCTAAGTTTCGCGTCTATAACATCGCACTTACACGTATAATACTTTAACAATTCGATCATAATGGCGTTCTTATCTGATACCCTTAAGTTTCCTCTTTTTAATTTGGAATAACCATGAATCCTTTAACATAGCGATTTTTTTTTATTAATAATATTCTTCTTTTAGAAAAGTCTGAAAATCTTCCCAATCTTCCTCGGTCATGCTCAGGTCTCCTTTTAATCAATGAATTCTTCGAATTCTGATAAACCCAGTAATTGGATGAATAGTTACTCCCTACGCTGGTTCTGTTGTTAATCCTATCAAACAATACTTGCACCCACTCCTTCATAATCACAGGTTAACTCGTTTTTTCCAAATTAACAATACTGAGTCTGAAACAATCTCCTTCCAGGTGATCCGGGTCTTTTAGCAAACAAGAAACACAAGTAGTAACTTGACAACCAAGGTTTAAAACTTATCTTATTCAAAAAGGCTTTTAGAAATTTAGTAAGGAAAATCTTTTTCGAAACTTGTTAAAAAATTTGAAATTTTGAAAATCACACCTCCGGTTGTCCTTACTGTATGAGTTGGTTGTTGTCCTTCTTATGACTAGATACCAAGTTAAAGAAACAATCACTCAAGGGTCCATTCACTTCAATTTATCTCCTCACCTTCATTGGGTCTATTACTTTCCTTAATCAATACAAACTTCCGATGTCGTTATAGCTTCACATTAAGGCTCCCATACTGGTAGTACTCCCGTTAACCACTTTACAATCATTAAGTGGAACAGACTATCCAATAGTCAATAAGTCAGTTAATGTCACATCATCTTGTGAAAATATATATATCACATCATTACAATACCATTTTCCAATTTCAAGAAATCTTCAGATCCCTAATCTCCTCTAAGTCTCTCTATTCAACACTTATCTACTACATTCCACGAGCTAGTTATGAGTGGCCTAATTACTAATAGCTTCTTGTAACCTGATAACATCCATCCTCCGGAACACTTGAATATTCTTTCTAAACTCCTTCTCACCTTAATTTGTATCTCAATACTCACCATTTACTGCAGCTATCGTGTCCCTTCTCGCAAATGTTGTTGTTTCATTGGAAAGGTTTTTATACGGAGGATATAAAATATGGTGTATAGTGAACAGAAAAGATACATTCATAGCTGAATGTTCAAAAGAACAAGAATAAGCAAATCAAGGTTCTTGAATAGGTAATCTCATATCAAGAGATGATAGAATAGCGTTCAATAACTTGGAGAGGCGCAACTATCATAACAGATGGTAGTACCATTAATATCGATACAGGAACAAGGCGCAAATCGAATCTGGGAGAAGATGACGCTCCTTAAACGGAAAGCTCCAAACGATCAGTTGATGCAGGGAAATCAGGATCTGCCATTATCGTTGCCTGGATATCACGTCGTTAGTTAAGAATCCCGAATCATAACACGAACCGTGCCGGAGACCTACTATACAGTCGCACTCAACCTCACGATGACCTGTCTTTTTATTTCCTATTCCTAGTCCTAACCCTCTACCCAATCCCGACAATCTAAGCTTGTTTCAGTGACTTATAACCTGTAGCTCTGATACCAACCTGTGGCGCCCTCCCAAACCCGAGTCAGAAGTTTGGGGTCCACAACACATACACAATATATAAACTTGTATATAAAATATTATTTGCAATGACCCTGCTTTACATAACCACGGATCGCAACAGTTTAAAGTATGAAACAAGCCACAACCTTAACTTTTATTACAACGTACCAAATCTCAAATAATTTAACTTACAACTGATAATAAAATTATTCTTACAATCTTACTATCTCACTACTGTAGTAAGCTCCTGCTAGCTCGATCCGACTCAATCTGGAATCCTAGCTCACGCATCGAACTGGGAAACCTCACTATCAACTGTATTCTTCTTAACTGTAAAATATGTAAAAAGATTTGCAAGAGTGAGCTAACTAGCTCAGCAAGTCATATTATCAATAACTGAGGTTAAATAATAATTAAACGAGATGATTCAAAGGAATCAAGTTTCTTGTTAAACAACCAATATAATTGGATATTCATTTTTAAGTTTTTAAAACCAAGGTTAGGCTGCTGATCAGTCACGCACTAACCCCGAGCAAAGCACACAGCACTGCTCTAACTACTGGATCCAAGGCACACATTGGCCTAACTTGACCATCAATATGGTCTGACCACGAATTTGGTCTACACAAAGAAAACTATCCAATTCTAAATCAGTTCAATATGATAATCAATAAAATTCAATAAAACCAGATCATAATCAATAACCATAAAACATTTATAAAAGAGCATGGTAAAAATTCATGGTTACAAAAAGGGTATGTCAAAGTACATAAAAGAAGTAGCCTCCAGCCGGTAGGATAATCGGGTATTAGATGAGTAGTGTTTTTACAAGGTTTTAGTACTTTGATATCACAAGGTATGGTTGAGTATAAAAGTTTCTGTATGTGTAAATAATTATGTTCCAATGTTTGGTATATGATGGATATATATTTGTGGAGTAGTACCGTATTTGTGTGGTTTAGTATCTGGTAAATCAACAAGAAAGGGTTTACAAAGAATAAGGCCTACGGCTCAAAATCAAATGATGTGACTCAGGTCCAAGGCTGAAGGATTCAAATATGTACAGTATAAAACAGAGCTAATTTGGGTATTAACAATATGTCACAAGAGAATTTAGAGATATTTACATTGTAGCTTGAGAAAGGTTTAGAAATACTTGCCTTATCATAATCGATTTCAACTTCACTTGTACTTGTCTAATGACCCATTCAACAATCACTCGTTTGCTTCTCTTATGTCTTGCTTCTATCCTCTGATCACTTGCTGTATTTTCTACATATGAATTCTATTTCCTGATCACCTGCTTCTCTTTCTTATGCCTTGCTTACTCTGCTAGGCATCATAAGTATCTATTAATATTTAACTCATACGATTCTATTCGACATACACTTCTATCTACCCTTCATTTTACCCAAATCCGATTAACGGATTGAAAGTTACGCTATAAACAAGCAATTACCGAACATATAGACCGACAGTTAACCAACAAGTCATATTTAACACATAGCATGTCCCATAATCAATGATATATCATTTATAAAGAAGTCTCGGGTCATAAACAGGCTTTCAGGTATTTAAAATGATTTTTAAAACATTTTTCGGAATTAAAACGGGTCGTTGGATCAATTTCAGAGTAATAAACAAGGTTCGGTCGGCCAATTCTGGCTTTGAAACAATTTTATAATAATTATCGAGCCTTAGAAATAATTTAAAATAATATTTTAAAGCTCGAAACTATTTTTCGGAATTTATAAATCATTTTTAAATAATTAAATCTAATTAAATAATTAATTAAAATCAATTAAAAATTAATTAAATCAATTAATCAATTAATTTTCAAATTAATTGACCAATTAATCATTTAAAAACTAACTGAAATTAATTAACTAATTAATTCAGATTTATTTTTGAATTAAAAATAATTTTTGGAATTAAATAATGATTTTTGAAATTAAAATAATCATTTTTAGATTTTTCTGAAATTAAAAACAATTTGAAATAATTTATAAAAGAAATCCGAAATTTGAAAGAATGCAAAATAGGAATCCAGAATTTGTAAAATTCTGGAAACTTCAGGGGTTTAAAGTGTAAGAACAGCATTTTAGAAAAATTTTAGGATGAAAATGGTGATTGAAATCGGGTCAGGAGTCCGGGTCAAAATCGACCCGAACGGGTCTCCTGGTTTCAGAAGAAAACGACGGCCGACAAGAATCCGGCAAGGCTAATTCAGAGAAATACAGAATCGTTTGATTCGTTTCTAAACTCCAATCGATTTCTTAACGCAACAGCAATTCAGAAAAGGGTTCAGTTTAGATTTATAACCCTTGGACAACGTTTTCCGGCGAAATTTCATAGAACTCCGGCGAGCTCGAATAAAAACCGGCGAGCTCGTTTGAGGGCTTTCCAGGAATCAGTTGTTACACAAAAATACATAAATTGACTCCCCATTCAACAAGGAACACAACCCAGGTAACAAAATCAGCTAATAACCTATAATCAAAGAATACCTAAAATCGATTAAGAACATTCAAAATAATTAAAAACCCTAGTTCATATAATCCGAAGATCAAACTTAAATTTACCCATGTTATTGAACTCCAAATTTGAAGTATAATATACCAAAATGGTCAGGAAAACAAGCCCTACAACATGCAATAATCAAATCATCTAAACAATCTCTCGAACAAAAATTCATAATTTAATTATCAAGAAATTCGAATATAAATAATTAAATAGAAAATCACCTGATGTTTCTGGTGTGTGTTTTGATGAAAGATTATGATTCTTGATTTTCAGAGCTTCGATTTGAGTATAAGAGCGTCAAAATCGGATATCGATAACGCCTCTGAATTTATGTTTGATTATGAAGAACATAATATAATTATAGTATTTTTTCTGTAAAAATTCTGTAAATACTGTTTGCAAATGATTTCCGGTACAAAATAAAATACGGTAGAGGCTATTTATAATTACGGGAAATTAGTATCCCGTTGGATCATTTCGGATATAAAACGGCACGTTTATTTGTAAAAACTGATCTAAACAGTACCGGTTTTCGAGATAATTATCTAAATCGGTACAATTCGTACTGCGGTCTTGGTCTCAGCGCCTGATTACACGTACTACGAGGTGATAATTGTAATAATTTAATAAAAAGCTCCCGTTTCTCGAAAATACGAGTTTTATTGATTTATCGAAATAAATATTGATCGAAAGGTTGCGTTGGGACCCGCACAGAACAAACCGTACGCCGGATCGAAAAAGTCAAAATATGGAAAATGCTCGGAATATTGCAATTAGGTTAGGAAGAGTTCTCGGAAGAATTTCGGGTTCTAAAAACGTAAAAATGAATGACGTCGGTAGTTCCCGTTTTCATAAAATAGATTTTAAATACCCGAAAAAAGATTTTATAAAATTCATATGATTCCTATAAATTCATAAATTATAACACCCCCAAATCCGGGGTCGGGGATCCGGGTTGTCACGAGTTCCATTTCCCTTAATAACACTCAATCTTAATAAATAATCATCTACTTTGTACTGTGACCCCACAATAAACACACACACCACAAGTTATAGTCTCAGAGATGAATATCCAAAAATAATCACATGTCGTTTTATTCCACAATTATATGCCAATACACCTTAAACAGGTTTCTGAATAATTTACATTTCATTTTCATTATTACAATTCATAAATATACATAATCTGATACATCAAAAGTTGAAAGCCTAGCCTATTGGTAGTTCCTACCTCAGCTACAGCGACATCAACGCCTATAGGAAACTGCGGAACGTTTCCTATCCGCTCGCGAATTGGGAGCTTGGTCCTGTTCATCTTGTCTATCTGATGTTGTGTGATGAAAGAAGAAAGCAAGGGTGAGCAGCAAGCCCACCAAAATAATATGTATAATGATTTACAATATATGAGCCTTCTCATAGTACTCATGAAAGTCTTGGTCAAAAGAAATGAACCAAGTGATATCGTAATGCGATGAAGTCGTAAAATATTCAGTATATATATACATATATACTTTTCAAAATATTGGAAGTCCTCTTCCATGCATAATACACACAGAGTTCCAGTGTATAACTGTATAAAAATATCGTTGCAAGGTGATCTCATATATCTAACCTTGTCTCAACGTTTTTCTGAAAATCTTTGTCATGCATAAGATAATCATTTACTAGATATAAGTTTAAAAGATGAAGTTACAAGATACTCCAATATACTTATATCTTTTCCAAATACTACTTGAACTACCACCGTTCAAGTTATAATTAGTTTCAAAAGTTCATCACATAGATGAGACTACAAGACCAGATTTGAATAGATTAAATCTTTAAAATATCATCAAAATAAAATAAAGTTACGAGATACTTCATTTGATGCAAACATCATTTTGAAAACTTGACCCTGCCAACACTCAACAATCGCCCAACCGTAGCCTTTCTATCGAAGTGCCTTGAGTAGTGTTGCAGAAATATCTAATTGGATGATGAACTCATTACGGGAGTTTGCCGCGCCAGGAAGACCACTTACGATGATCAGTCGTAGTAGTGCAACCCCACCATTTTCTACATGTAGAGGAGAACCTGTCGGATTTACTTGTCAACCGAACACTGAACTCCTAAGGAATGGACCGCCTTAGCGGAACTTCTAGGCCATTTGGGCCAATATAATAAGGCTGGGCCGGCGCCACTCGACCACTTACGCCACTCCTAGTTCAGATGAAATCCATGACTCTGAAATGTAAAGCTCGTCCCCCCTTTCCCCAAGTAGAAACTTGTTGATACGGCTCCACCAAGAAGTCGTATCTAGTTGGAAAGGAAAACTCACCAATATTTCCCAGGCGATGCCTGTTAATGGATTATCTTGTTCCAAGAATTTTACTTCCCGAGTGTTGGGTAAGTAATCAAAAACTCTTTTATCAAAACAGCAACCTTGTTGCGAATATAAAACACCCCACAGAGCCGGATCCCTCAGGTTTTGAGCGAATATTTAAATCCCCTTTAAAAGGAAGATCTTAAATATAAAATGAGTTTTGGGATCCGCCCTAACCTTTAAAAATCATTTTGAAGACTCGAAAACACTTTAAAGAGTGTTTGGAGTAATGCCGATTTAATGAAATAAATCAGTCCCAATATATTAGAAAATATCTGAATATTATTATTTAAATAATATTCTCATAAAGAATAATCTTTATAAAAATAATTGAAGTAAAAGTTTTAAAACTTATACTTGCAATGAATATTAAATAACCAAAGATATACTTATACGAAAGTACTATCTTTATTTGAATAATCAAAAGGGAGTTTGATTATCGACACATTATTCCTTAATAAAATAAAGAATAATAATTAGTAATTAATCAGAGTCATAAGTCCTCGAATGAATATTCAAAATAATATTCATTAATAAAATAATGGAGTCATAAGCCCTCGAATGAATTTTCAAAATAATATTCATTAATAATATAAACGGAGTCATAAGCCCTCGAATGAATATTCAAAATAATATTCATTAATAAAATAAAGTTATCGAATAAACCTTATTCGATTAATAGTTTTGAAAACTATAACCATATATATATATAATTATATATATATATAAAATCTACTCGGGATCCTCGACTCTCGGTTTTAGAAAATGTTTTCACCTTTGGGTCCCTATACTAAGGTTATATGCAAATTACCGCTATTCTCTAGCATAGGTATTATCAACTTAACCAACAGATATATATGGCAAGAATACGAAAAAGGCATGCATATGTACCATATCACATGCTACAATATATCGCAAGAATTTGCTAATATAACCATCATGCATCTATTACAAGATAATGCATATACACGTGTATACATCACAACAACAGTATAACGGGTAGAAAACTTGCCTGAGCGACTGGGGGTTACAAATGGCTCGGGACGAGTCTGGTAACCTATAAACAACAAGTAAGTTGGAATTAAACCAAAGTCACTTGTAAATCTATACTTTAACCAACTTAGACTCTAACGCTTGCTTTGCGCTTACTGATTCTCTTAAGTCACTCGAGTACCCTCGGCTCCACCATTTTAATAATTTAACCATTAAGAGTTTTAAGGCGATTCCTTCGCGAGTGTCTTACCAACTTCCTAACACACTTAACATAATTGTTTCATACATTAATTAACCATTTAAGGTCCTTAACCAAGGTTTCAAAGTAAGGCGAGGGGTAATGGTTCGGTCGCGAAACGCCGTTACTTAAAACGGTCGTTTCTCCTAAACCGTACATCGGAATCAAACGAACTATATATCAAAACGAAGCTCGTAACATGAACTATCTAAACATGGCAATGGTCAGAATATAGCAGGGAGTTCTCGGGTCCTAATGTTATGAACAAAAGCAGTCTAAAGTAAATCGGACATTACGACGGCTATGTTTACGCGATTTTCCAAATTTTTACCATTCCAAATCATATCAATCCAACTACCAATCAACAACAACTCAAGATACACATCAATGCTACTGATTTCAGTCATAATAAGCTCAAGGATCTCAATCCAATCATATATTATAACATCTCCAAATTCAACTAAACTACTTAACAATTAAGCTCGAATCATGCTTATCATTCAAATTACTACTCATCCATCCAAACCATCTCCAAACTTCAACATTCAAACTTATTACTAAAGGGTGTGAAGATTTATACCTTCCTTGGGAGGTGTTAAGTTGCTAGGAAGCCTTAGGGAGCCTCCTACAAGCTTGATATTTCCAATGAAATCAAGAACACAAAGTTAGGCTTTGAAGTTTCTAAAAGTCCGATTTAAAGACCTGTAAACATGAGGGTCTTACCATGCTTATTTGGAAGAGACTTGTGAAAAAGGGTTGTAGAATATCTCAATACCTTTCCAACGAGCTATAGAACACAACATTTGAGTGAGTATTGAAGGAGATATGGCATTTTGAAGTTGCTGGGTTTGTTTTAGCCGAGAGCTTTCTTCTTGAAATGGGAAAGTCAACTTCTAATTTTTGTGTTTTATGATATTTGCTTGGTTGCTTCTCCTTTTTGGCCTTGGAAAATGTTTTAGCTTTTTACCATGGTAAATTTTACATGGCCCAAAATCAACCAACAAAACAAAACCCCTTGTCATGCTTATGTCATCTTGCACATGTCATAATGCTTCCACTTGTCCGCACCTTGTTGGTTTGATGACATCATCATTCCTAACCTCCTTGATTAACTCCTAATTGCTTGCCTAATGACCGCTGATCTGTTATCCGGTTCGCTTAACTTTCGTTTTCGATTATCGTTTGAGGGATCATACCCGGTATCTTATTACTTAGGTTTCTTTAACCTTTCTCAATACATTATATTCCTTTCATGATCCTCTCTTATAATCCTTGAATTTAAATCCTTTTTATTCTGTTACCTTATACTCAATTCTTTCTGTATCTGGTAGATTTTCGGGAAAAATCAAAGTGTTCGGAATTGGATTCTGACGATCTTTACATACACTTATATACCATATAGAGTACTAATAAAATCTCAGAATATCCATAACAGAACCCCTACATAGTGTGGCATGAAAAGTTTTCTCATTCAGCAAAAACGCTATTCATAAGGGTTTCAAAAATTTCCAAAAATTGGGGTTATTACAGTCTCCCCTCCTTAAAAGGATTCCGTCCCGGAATCAAATAGAAAATGAATAGGGATACTCTCTTAGCATTGCACTTTCTAACTCTCGAGTAAATTTTCCCACATTGTGGTTCTACCATCAAACTCTGACTAGTTTGATAACCCTTTTCCTAAGCAATTGTTCCTTTTTCAATCTATAACCCTTCCTGGTTGCTCCATATAAGTTACTCGGGTTGCATGTCTATGCGCTCATATGCCCTTATTTATCTGGCATCCGAATTACACTTTCTTAACATTGATACGTGGAACACGTTATGAACTTGCTACATGTTCGGGGGTAGGGCTAGCTCATATGCTAACTTCCCAAAACGTCTTAATATATCCAAGGGTCCAACAAATTGTAGACTTAGCTTTCCTTTCTTTCCGAACCTCATCAATCCTTTCCAAGGGATACCTATAACATTACTAGGTCTCCTATTTCATACTCTTTGTCCTTTTGAGTCAAATCAGCATACCTCTTATGTCCATCTTAGGTTACTACCAGCCGTCCTCTGATTAGATCTATTATATCCCTGGTCCTTTGGACTACTGCGGGTCCGAGCATCTTGCGCTCTACAACTTCATCCTAACATAAGGGAGATCGACATTGTCTTCCCTCAAGGATCTCATAAGGCGATATCTCAATACTGACATATGATCTATTGTCGTAAGAAAATTCGATCCGTGTTAAGTGATCATTCCAATTTCTTTCAAGTCTATGGCACAGACTCTCATTATAGCTTTTAGCATTAGAGCTTTTGCTTCTTAATACCCATTCTTTTCCAGTTCATAATCGCTACTACCTTCCGTTCCTACTATTATACTGGTTATACTTTTGCTCGTTAGCGTTCTATAACCTTTTAATAACCACGTCAACCTTAGTATCACGAACGCGTTAGAATCGGAATACCACTGTACTGATACTACTTCCTTTAGCTGCTTCCATCTTCGAAAGCTTGGTCCTTCATATAGAAGTAAAAGAATTTATTGAGAGATCACTATGATCATGAACACTTGTTATATCGCATAGTTAGTACAGAAGGTGGCCAGCCTTTAGTACTTGACAAGCAATTAAATAATAGCTGATATCCTACTCGGCTTCTATCACACAGATAGATAGTCATTCGGCAATACCTCCCCTTCTGGAAGGGTTGTTCTTCTCAGCTTATATGAAATGAAAAGAAGAGAAAAGAACGAATTGAAGAGAATTGTATATATGAAAAAAAAATATACTTCCACAAAATATCTGGCTTGGAACCTACCTCTGAATTATAGAGGTTTGTCATAGGAGAACAAAACATATGTGTATATATATCAACATCAAGCATTATAGCATCGTATTTCACATGCCTAAATATTTGCTATTCCGTCCATCCTTCTATGGACCCATGCTCTTCCTCGAGCTTATACACAATCACCTTTAAAACTCCCTCGATATCGAAAATCGAACCCGGGATCTTATTCTAGACATCATCGTTACTAGAATTCTATGCTTGCACCGTAACCTTCCTCATATAGTAATACGACTCTCTTTTCATAAGAAAGAATAAATATTCAATAGGTAGATACTCTACTTAATTAGTCTATCAATGATAACTTATACATTACCACGACCCGATTAGTGGTACTTAATCTCAACATCCATTCCAATACAACTCTCATGGTTGTAATCAGCTCATTACTCGCAGAATCATTGCTGCATTACTATGGTCCACCACTGACCTACTATCGTCATTCACTTTCCATGAAATCTTAATATCTAACCATACGGAGTCCATACATGTCGTATCAAATCCTTCTAAGGAGGTAACATAATCACCATTCATGATTCATGAAGAACACTCCTGATCCTGCCATACATACATGACATGAAGCAGATAAAATTGTAGAAGAGTTTCAATCAAAGCAACGATAGCAGGTTAATACCATTCTTAATCATATGCCTTCGATAGAAGACTTAACTCAAAGGTTCGTTTAGTCCTTTTGAAACATGGTCCAGGCTCATTCTCAAGATAGTACCTTCTAAGATAGATAGCCCGCTCATGGCGATTACACGAATTAAACCTTTACCAACTACTATTACGGTTGGGTATTGCACAGTCATCAGAAGGAATGTCAATCTTCCAAACCATAATACAACCTTCAGCTTTAACCATCATCACTGTATTCCTTTGGCACAAGTGCCTATAATTATCCTCTTACATTTAAAGTGTCGGCCACCTCTTTGGCCCTTCCTGATAGTAAAATTTCCTTACAGTCAATGTCATTTTAACCACCTCCAAATAAATTTTCTACCTCATTTCAATCACAGCTTATGTGAAGATGTTTTCCTTAAAATCTGATGAGTAAAAAAAATCACCATTTTTTCCATAAGTTATTGCCTCAGTCTTTAGAGGTTAATCACTGTCACGACTGACTCTCAATCATACTTAGAACATCTTTAATCTTAGGTCCTAATTTCCCTGAACAATTTCAACCTTTACTGGTTCGATTCATACTTTCTCGTGGTTTAACACGTGCCCCACTTGGCATCATTATAATTACGTCATATTTCCTTTATCAACATTTCTATTCTTGAGAATTTTGAATATTACCTTTCTCCTTGTAAAACCTCCAAGGTTATCCTTGAATCGTTCCTCCTGTATTCCCTAGATACAGGGCATATCAAGATACCATTTATTAATACCAGAATCATTGTCTATATACTTCTGAAAAATTTCTCCACTAATCCTTAAAGGTTGTTATTACCTTAATCCTTTCCAATTCATACTGTCAAAACTCATACTATCCCTATTAAGGGTGAAATGCCAACCTTTATGCATTCCCCTAGGATTCATTTTAAGTTACCGATGTTCTATCCCTAATTCCACCTTTAAAAAAAAGTACATGCATCCTTCCATGGATAAATCAAGTCATATGTCCTTGATAGATTATCTTATTCAATCATTCCCACCCAGATAGTCTATACCAATTTCACAATAGCATCTTTATTCAAACTGAGATCAACCCATATGGCCTTCAAAAGATAACAATGGTTACCCGCTTTTCTTTCCTAATTCGGTAATGACAACAGGGATGTTCTGGAAGATATTGGTCGTGTTCAACGTGAACTTCTTCTTAATAACTCCTCATTTACTTATGTTGTTTATCTCAACAGTCATCTCAATGTTGGGATATCTTTCATACCTGGCGTATCCCTTTCTGGGTATCCTGCCACCGGTCTTACATATACTTCACATTCTTGAAGGTCACTTCCTTCATCCCATTTTCCTAATATCTTGTTATCCTGTCTCCTCAGTCCATCCGTGTTTTCTTATTAGCCCATCGATCTATCTCGAAGTGTTTTCTAATACTCCCAACTTAAAGGGGATACAATATACATATCACTTATGCCTTAAACCATCAACTTTAACTCATGGTGAATCACCCTCATCCCGACGATTACATACTTTTCTATTTCTATTTCTATGAGTCTTTAGAGTTTCCTCATACCCAACTCCCTTATCATTCCTCAAACTTTATTGCCTTTATATTCCTTTTCACTTCAATTTCTTTTATTTTTATTTCTATTACAACCATTTCATGAACCAACACAACATAAGCATTGATTTCAAACATCCCGTCATTCTAGATTCGTGTCCTCAGAACGAATCTTGACAACTTTTACAACTTAGATTCATAATTCATCATACTCGTCTGCCTTTGTTCTGGCTCTAAAGCTTTTACATTATCTCCATAACCTTGGGAATTACTTTCCCGAAAACAATTGACTGAACTTTAATCAGTTTATTCTAACATCTGGCTCCGTGCCTTTCTTGGTCTTTCACCAGCGGGTGGCCTCTCTCTTAGGAAGGTAAGTGACAAAAACACTCTTTTGTGATTCGTCAATCATTTAGAATCTCAAATGATTCCTGTATTTCCTTTAGCCAGGCTCTTGCCTCGACTGGGTCAGCTTGTTCCTTGGAACTCTGAGAGCTTAGCGACTTAAAGAACCTGAAAGAATTTATCACCGCATTGTTTCCTCAGGGTGGTGGTTGGGGATAATAGTCTAAGTTCTGTCTAGAAAGGTCCATAAATTTTCGTATAGGAGTACCGTCTCGGGTCTCCTTTCCTTACTCGACTTCTGTTTCCTCAGTCTAAATATTTCTTCCTACTCCCCATAATTGGGGTCATCTTACATAATTTAAATCCTCATTTTCCACTTTATCATGTTATGGGTTCCTTCTATCTTGATGGCGACCTCCCTGACTATCACGTTCAGGGTTTGCTCTAACTCTTATTCCTCAAACTAGCTTTCATCTAAGATTTCATCTTTAGGCTCTTGAACATTTGGAACCCAATTTCTATAGGAATACCTCATTATTCCCTTATCATCTTTCTCGGTATTAATCTTTTATCTAATTGTTGGCTCTCTGCCTTCATTCATCACTTTTTCTTGGCACAATAATAAATTTCCCAATAATTCAGACCGCATAGCGATCTCAAACAGCTTTTCGGTACCGGCTCCGGTTACCTTCACTTCTATTTCCATTTTCTCAACATCTCTTATAAACTCTCCCAAAGACATTATCATCTTGAGTCTCTCCTTTTTACTAAGGGCATCAGCCACCACATTGGCTTTCCCCGAATGATAAAGAATCTCCCAATCATAATTCTTGATTAGCTCTAACCGCCTCCTATGGCGTATGTTGAGCTCTTTCTACGTAAAAATGTACTAGAGCTCCTATGGTTTGTGTAAATCTCGGAGTTCTATCCATACCAGTAGTGCCTCCAATATTTAGGGCAAAACTATTGCCACGAGCCCAAGCTCATGGGTAGGGATATCGAATTTCATATTACCTCAATTGTCTTGACGCGTACGTGATTACCTTGTTGTGCTGTATAAGAAGCACCCTAATTCCTTATGTGAAGCGTCAATACAAATCACAAAATCTCCTTTTTCCATCTGACAATGCCAACATAGGGGTCGTCACCAACCTTTGCTTCAGTTGTTAAAAGCTTTTCTCGTATTTCTCTGTCCATTCAAACTTCTCAGTCTTACGAGTAAGCCGCGTTAAAGGGGCTACTATCTTTACAAACTTGAACGAACCTCCGGTAGTGACCCGCCAATCCTACCTCTGGTAGTTTCCCTAACCATGGTCATCAATTCCTCAATGGTCCTTTATTCATTCTTGTTAGGATCTTCCACGAGATCCTCCTCAGCAACAATCCCATCTAGGACAACATCCTCAACCATTACATCCTCAATATGAACATCATCCGGTCCTGCGTTAGGACGCTCTATCGGATCCACAATCCGATCTCCAATTAGTAATAAAACATCATCGCGCTGTCACTTCTCAACCTCAGGGTTCGGAGTCCCGCTACCAAATACGATAACGAACTACGCTACTATCACGATATTTATAAAGGTTCCCATAAGGGTTTTAACTGTCGGTACTACGTTAAGTAGTCCGACTATGAACTTGGCAAGAGTTCCTATTATCTTAGTGAACTTATTATCTTAACGTCACATCATCTCTGAGGTTTATAAAGCTTAGCTCTGATACCACTTCTGTAACACCCCTAAATCCGGAGTCGGGGATCCGGGTTGTCACGAGTTCCATTTCCCTTAATAACACCCAATCTTAATAAATAATCATCTACTCTGTACTGTGACCCCACAATAAACACACACACCACAAGTTATAGTCTCAGAGATGAATATCCAAAAATAATCACAAGTCGTTTTATTCCACAATTATATGCCAATACACCTTAAACAGGTTTCTGAATAAATTTACATTTCATTGCCATTATTACAATTCATAAATATACATAATCTGATACATCAAAAGTTGAAAGCCTAGCCTATTGGTAGTTCCCACCTCAGCTACAGCGACATCAACGTCTATAGGAAACTGCGGAACGTTTCCTATCCGCTCGCGAATTGGGAGCTTGGTCCTGTTCATCTTGTCTATCTGATGTTGTGTGATGAAAGAAGAAAGCAAGGGTGAGCAGCAAGCCCACCAAAATAATATGTATAATGATTAACAATATATGAGCCTTCTCATAGTACTCATAAAAGTCTTGGTCAAAAGAAATGAACCAAGTTGATATCTTAATGCGATTAAGTCGTAAAATATTCAGTATATATATACATATATACTTTTCAAAATATTGGAAGTCCTCTTCCATGCATAATACACACAGAGTTCCAGTGTATAATTGTATAAAAATATCGTTGCAAGGTGATCTCATATATCTAACCTTGTCTCAACGTTAGTCTGAAAATCTTTGTCATGCATAAGATAATCATTTACTAGATATAAGTTTAAAAGATGAAGTTACAAGATACTCCAATATACTTATATCTTTTCCAAATACTACTTGAACTACCACCGTTCAAGTTATAATTAGTTTCAAAAGTTCATCACATAGATGAGACTACAAGACCAGATTTGAATAGATTAAATCTTTAAAATATCATCAAAATAAAATGAAGTTACGAGATACTTCATTTGATGCAAACATCATTTTGAAAACTTGACCCTGCCAACACTCAACAATCGCCCAACCGTAGCCTTTCTATCGAAGTGCTCTGAGTAGTGTTGCAGAAATATTCAATTGGATGATGAACTCATTACGGGAGTTTGCCACGCCAGGAAGACCACTTACGATGATCAGTCGTAGTAGTGCAACCCCACCATTTTCTACATGTAGAGGAGAACCTGTCGGATTTACTTGTCAACCGAACACTGAACTCCTAAGGAATGGACCGCCTTAGCGGAACTTCCAGGCCATTTGGGCCAATATAATAAGGCTGGGCCGGCGCCACTCGACCACTTACGCCACTCCTAGTTCAGATGAAATCCATGACTCTGAAACGTAAAGCTCGTCCCCCCTTTCCCCAAGTAGAAACTTGTTGATACGACTCCACCAAGAAGTCGTATCTAGTTGGAAAGGAAAACTCACCAATATTTCCCAGGCGATGCCTGTTAATGGATTAACTTGTTCCAAGAATTTTACTTCCCGAGTGTTGGGTAAGTAATCAAAAACTCTTTTATCAAAACAGCAACCTTGTTGCGAATATAAAACACCCCACAGAGCCGGATCCCTCAGGTTTTGAGCGAATATTTAAATCCCCTTTAAAAGGAAGATCTTAAATATAAAAATGAGTTTTGGGATCCGCCCTAACCTTTAAAAATCATTTTGAAGACTCGAAAACACTTTAAAGAGTGTTTGGAGTAATGCCGATTTAATGAAATAAATCAGTCCCAATATATTAGAAAATATCTGAATATTATTATTTAAATAATATTCTCATAAAGAATAATCTTTATTAAAATAATTGAAGTAGAAGTTTTAAAACTTATACTTGCAATGAATATTAAATAACCAAAGATATACTTATACGAAAGTACTATCTTTATTTGAATAATCAAAAGGGAGTTTGATTATCGACACATTATTTCTTAATAAAATAAAGAATAATAATTAGTAATTAATCAGAGTCATAAGTCCTCGAATGAATATTCAAAATAATATTCATTAATAAAATAAATGGAGTCATAAGCCCTCGAATGAATTTTCAAAATAATATTCATTAATAATATAAACGGAGTCATAAGCCCTCGAATAAATATTCAAAATAATATTCATTAATAAAATAAAGTTATCGAATAAACCTTATTCGATTAATAGTTTTGAAAACTATAACCATATATATATATAATTATATATATATATAAAATCTACTCGGGATCCTCGACTCCCGATTTTAGAAAATGTTTTCACCTTTGGGTCCCTATACTAAGGGTATATGCAAATTACCGCTATTCTCTAGCATAGGTATTATCAACTTAACCAACAGATATATATGGCAAGAATACAAAAAAGGCATGCATATGTACCATATCACATGCTACAATATATCGCAAGAATTTGCTAATATAACCATCATGCATCTATTACAAGATAATGCATATACAAGTGTATACATCACAACAACAGTATAACGGGTAGAAAACTTGCCTGAGCGACTGGGGGTTACAAATGGCTCGGGACGAGTCTGGTAACCTATAAACAACAAGTAAGTTGGAATTAAACCAAAGTCACTTGTAAATCTATACTTTAACCAACTTAGACTCTAACGCTTGCTTTGCGCTTACTGATTCTCTTAAGTCACTCGAGTACCCTCGGCTCCACCATTTTTAATAATTTAACCATTACGAGTTTTAAGGCGATTTCTTCGCGAGTGTCTTACTAACTGCCTAACACACTTAACATAATTGTTTCATACACTAATTAACCTTTTAAGGTCCTTAACCAAGGTTTCAAAGTAAGGCGAGGGGTAATGGTTCGGTCGCGAAACGCCGTTACTTAAAACGGTCGTTTTTCCTAAACCGTACATCGGAATCAAACGAACTATATATCAAAACGAAGCTCGTAACATGAACTATCTAAAAATGGCAATGGTCAGAATCTAGCAGGGAGTTCTCGGGTCCTAATATTATGAACAAAAGCAGTCTAAAGTAAATCGGACATTACGACGGCTATGTTTACGCGATTTTCCAAATTTTTACCATTCCAAATCATATCAATCCAACTACCAATCAACAACAACTCAAGATACACATCAATGCTACTGATTTCAGTCATAATAAGCTCAAGGATCTCAATCCAATCATATATTATAACATCTCCAAATTCAACTAAACTACTTAACAATTAAGCTCGAATCATGCTTATCATTCAAATTACTACTCATCCATCCAAACCATCTCCAAACTTCAACATTCAAACTTATTACTAAAGGGTGTGAAGATTTATACCTTCCTTGGGAGGTGTTAAGTTGCTAGGAAGCCTTAGGGAGCCTCCTACAAGCTTGATATTTCCAATGAAATCAAGAACACAAAGTTAGGCTTTGAAGTTTCTAAAAGTCCGATTTAAAGAACTGTAAAAATAAGGGTCTTACCATACTTATTTGGAAGAGACTTGTGAACAAGAGTTGTAGGATATCTCAATACCTTTCTAACGAGCTATAGAACACAATATTTGAGTGAGTATTGAAGGAGATATGGCAGTTTGAAGTTGCTGGGTTTGTTTTAGCCGAGAGCTTTCTTCTTGAAATGGGAAAGTCAACTTCTAATTTTTGTGTTTTATGATATTTGCTTGGTTGCTTCTCCTTTTTGGCCTTGGAAAATGTTTTAGCTTTTTACCATGGTAAATTTTACATGGCCCAAAATCAACCAACAAAACAAAACCCCTTGTCATGCTTATGTCATGTTGCACATGTCATAATGCTTTCACTTGTCCGCACCTTGTTGGTTTGATGATATCATCATCCCTAACCTCCTTGATTAACTCCTAATTGCTTGCCTAATGACCGCTGATCTGTTATCCGGTTCGCTTAACTTTCGTTTTCGTTTATCGTTTGAGGGATCATACCCGGTATCTTATTACTTAGGTTTCCTTAACCTTTCTCAATACATTATAATCCTTTCATGATCCTCTCTTATAATCCTTGAATTTAAATCCTTTTTATTCTGTTACCTTATACTCAATTCTTTCTGTATCTGATAGATTTTCGGGAAAAATCAAAGTGTTCGGAATTGGATTCTGACGATCTTTACATACACTTATATACCATATAGAGTACTAATAAAATCTCAGAATATCCATAACAGAACCCCTACATAGTGTGGCATGAAAAATTTTCTCATTCAGCAAAAACATTATTCATAAGGGTTTCAAAAATTTCCAAAAATTGGGGTTATTACATAAATCAACATAAAAATAATTAGGAAGATATCACAATTATCTATATTTTATTTTGGACATATAAAAATTAAAATACTCAATTAATATTATTTTTAAACATCCAAACACATTTAACACTTAACAAATAATTCACAAAATAGATACTGAACACATATAATAATTATCTATTAGCAAAAATAATTACACGATATATCCCGGATATTAAAATTATATATCTTTGGTGGAAAAATTTAATCCACCAGAAAGTTTTTAAATACTTGTATTTGATCACTTTGTATTTTAATTTCATCAATACTTTCACTCCGCACCATAACCAAATCAAACACAGTTATATATTCATAGTAGAAATGTTCTTAAAATTGAAAATGTAGCCAGAATTACATTCAACCCCCCTTTTGTATTTCTTTCTTAGATTGTTAGGGAATAACAAGTAGTCTCATCATTCACTTTTTACATGATCTCAGCTTTCTTTCCTTTAAACAACTTTTTCGTATAAGGAGTCATTTGACTAGTATCCATTATCATGATCTTTGTTTGCTCCCTTAGTTCTTCAATAGCCTCGCGCTTTTCCAACCTTGCTTCTTTTCGTTCCTCCGGTGCATCAGGTCTTGTCTATATTGCTTTCTTTCATTTCTCAAGCTCTTAAATCTCCCTCGACATTTGAATGGTTTCCTCCTCTCTTTTAATGTTGGCCTCCACTATTTATTTCTGATTCTGGCCTCCACTATTTGTTTCTGATTCCATCGCATATTATTAAAAATAGATATAAACATATCCTCTTTTTTTGGTCATGCGATGTTTTTCTCTTTTTTTCTTTGCTTGTTCGGACGGCTTCACTCCCATCGGTCTAACTGGAGTAGAAGGACTTTGCGTTTCTCTATTAGAATCTGGAGTAGTGAAACCTTCTTCATCAACGCAATCATCATTGAGATTGATTGGTGATTCCATTTGTGTTGGTAAATTTCGTCGAAACAGAAGAGAACTAGTGGGAATTTCTACGAATTGAGGATGTGTGGCAACTATTTCATAACATTCCCATTTGTCGATTTTTTTTCCATTTCCGTGGAATATAGTCCTTGAGATTGAGTTATCTAAAACTTAACAAATAAGAATACAAAACCATCACACAAATGATATAAGACATATTAAACTATATAAAATATCTTACATCATCTACTAAATTGGTCCCTCTTGTATTATATCTACTAGCTTGATTCTTGGCACATTGCCATTTTTTAGTGATATCTTAAATGGAGCCCGGTGTGACTTAAGAAAACTTTTTGAATGAGGCTCAGCATGAGAATTTTTCGGAGTGATACACCAATTTAGCGCATAATCCTCGTGAATTCTCCATCATAAATTATTTTTGTTTGAAACGATAATTAGATCAACGAATTGTCAAGCCAAAGAAATGTATAATCGTAATTCTTTGGAGGGGAGCCAATCAGTACCCATTTTCTTAAATATGTATGTTTATCTATACTATACTATAATAAAGAGAATATGGTATAAATTATTGGCAGTTTGGTTCAACATCCTAATCACATTATAATTCTAATTATTTTATACTTATTTTATTGAACCACTTTTTGGTTATCATTTAGTATTATTAAGTTTTAATAAAGAAATAAATATATAACAAATTAAGTCTAGACAGTTATAGTTTTGTAATGGACTTCAACTTACATTTCTCCTCCCGGTGACCCCAATCGCAATCTACGTGCTAATTAATCATTATTGTAATTTAAACCACTCATTAAATATAACAACTCCCTCTATTTTTTAATATATGACTTTGTAGCGCACATGTTTAGGAGGTTTGATTATATAATTAAAATTATTTTTTCTTTTTTGTGAATAAAAATTTTGATCTCATATTTTTATTCAAAAAAAAAATTTCTTAAAAATAATAATTCTAAATATATGGTCAACTCTGCTAAATATGTTTGTCAAAAAGTCAAATGTCATATATTAAAAAACAGAAGGAGTATAATGCAACACGACGGAACACTCTTGTCTTTACCAAGGCAACGTGAGCTCCGCTGCCTGATCTCTTCGTTCTTTTACATATATCATTTTTTATTAATACACCTAATTAATTAAATTAAGGCATCGTTTGTCTTCATATAACTCCAACTGTGTAATTTGAAATTTCTTGGATTATAAAATAATTATATTTTTTTGGTTTAATGTATTTTAAATTGGATAAAGGAAGTTGAAATTCCATTATATTTGTAGTTCCTACAAAATATAGGAACTTAGTTACCTAACTCAACCATGATCACTAAAATTTACATAGCTAATAAGTACAAAATCATTTAATACTTACCAAAATTAACTACATAATCACTAGTTACATGATAATAAACCAAACACATACATTTCTAATTAGATGTAACTTATAACACTAACTTAATAACAAGGAAATTCGATTTCCCGTGTAATTATAAAATTAACGAAACAAACAAAGTCTAAGGGTAATTTAAATGTTTTTTCCACTTCAACATCCCCTGTCAAAATTTGTATTGATGCACCTATTACATTTAATGATTCAATTTTAATAATTACAACTACATGGGTTTGTAATGTACTGGATAGTTATAACAGTTATTATTTAATTTTATTAAATCGGACTAAATTAGCCCGTACTTTGCATGAGTTATAAGCTAGTATATATAAATATAAAATATGTGAAAAGATAAAAGTGTGTAAAAATTTATATTACAAGTGAATCTTAAAATTGCAATTTATAATTATATGACCGTTAAAAATTGAAATTATAGCTATTAGAAATTTAGGACCATTATATAGTCGTTAGAATTACACCGAAACACCAATAAAGTAAAAAAATGAATTAAATATACATGCCCCGCTATTTGATGGGCATCAACAAGTCCATTAAAAATTGATGTAGGGAGTGATGAATCAATGCTTCACCATTAATAGATGAAGTGAAATCCACCGATACATTTACTTTTACATTCAATTATCAATAAAGCTCATGAGTTTTTTTTAATGCTGCCCGGACGTGCATATGCTCTAATGGTTATAGATAATAGATCTAGTAACTGATCTTTGCATGCGGTTACTTGTGGAAGGCTTAACGCTCATCTTTGCAGAACATATGAATAAGAATGAGGGTTAAGAAAGAGGATTTGTTTTTAAGTAAATATACTCAACACTGAACATGTAACACACCTATTATGTAGGCGTAATTAAACAAATTAATATATACTTCTAGGTAATTGTTTACACGCAGAAAATGAAAAATTCTATTCTTTAAATATTTAATATGATCCTATTACATAAAAAGAATAATTAAGATAGTTGAAAAATATTAAATGTTATTGTAGTATCAAATTAAAATAATATTATAATGGTTTGTAAAATTTACCAACGGAGACATAACTAATATTTCGTGAGATTTACAAATGTTATGTAGTAGAGATTTACCTCAATGCCACATAAAACTTTTCTACACAACCGATAACTTAAAAAAATACCACATACATAAGAATAACATAATTTATCTGCACAACTGATAACATAAAAAAATAGATATTGTTGCCACACCGTAGAATGGAAGAATGGGTGATTAAAATAAATTAAAAATTGGGACTTAATGCAGTTAATTTATTCGGTATTTGAAATTTTTCTACCCATGTTGTGTTAGCTAACTACGGTGCTTAGAATTTGCGTAAAATTGAGAACATTACCCCTTTTTACATGTTTTATATTTTTTTGTGTATAATAGTTTTGATGTACCCGAATAATCTATCGAAAATCTGAATAATATAATAGGAAGATCTTTCTTTATTTAACAATTCAACCCTTAAAATAGCTAATGACTCAATATTTATAAAAAACCTAAAGAGGCTCTAATATAAGTGGGCCAATTCTGCCTTAATATATAATATATACTCTAGTCTAATTATTATAATTAAGTCTTCTTGGATCTTATCACTTAAGTCTTTAGTCCAACATTTGTCCCCTTCCCCGCTAGTTATTCTAACATTTTTAGATTTGGATTCCCGAAAAATAATTAGATAAAAATACAGGAAATAAATAAAGTACGTAAAAAAGAAGAAGATTTTATGTAATTTATTTATCATTAGGGGACAAGGATATTGTTTTACTGTTGTTGTGTTTTTTTATTAGATGTGTGTGTGCTTCAATAAGAATATATAAATCCCCCCTATCTCTTCAATTTGTTTTACTTTCTACTGGATATAAACTGGAAACTGTTCGGTTTCCCTGATTCTTAATAAAAGGACGCTACTTTCACGAACTATTCTTTCTCACTCTTCTTTAAATTTCCTGTGCTGTAAGTTTTCTTCTCTTCTCCCTTATTCTTTTGCAAAGTTGTAATGTTGTTGGTTTTTTGGTTGTTTTTCGTACTTTATTCTGCTTTAATTGATTTAACTTACCATAATATGGCTACTATAGGTTCTTCTTCGTCCTTAAGGACAGTTTCCGGTCGAAATCCTTGGAAGAGACCACCTGAGGACGAGGATGAAGAGTCTTCGTTTAACTTAAATGGCTTAAAAATTCCTAATTTAGATCAATGCAACTTGTTTTATTTCTTAATGAGATGAATTTCTGTCTTGAGTTTCTATTGATCCCCGTGTTCCTCCCTATTTGAGGCCTCGTACGTTAGATTTGGGAAATCATGTGTTAGAAGAGAGTTTGCTTTTAGGAAGAAAGGAGTTTACGGACAAGCCGAGTCTCGATTACATCAGTCATTATGTTAATAAAGCTATGTCTTGGGCAAAAATGAAACTTTGGGTTGATTTTGACAACGAGTATATGCATCGGGCGCCAAAGACGGAGGATCGGGTATGGATGATGCCCAGGTATTGAATGCACGGGATTTCATTGATTTTATTTGAGAACAGTCTCCGTCTTCCTATGCACCCTTTTCAATTAGCGCTGTATAAAGTCACTGGATGTGGTGTGGGTCAACTGGCACCTAATTTCATCACCCAAGTGAGCCGTATTATTGCTTTATGCTATGAGAGGAACATGATTCCTACAATTTAGCTATTTTTCTCCATCTACGGGGTACGATACCACGAAGGACAAATGTATTTTGATACACGACACAAAAAAATGAAGATTGTTAGTGTTCGTTCTTCAAACTCGGTTATCATTCTAAATGGTTGTATATCAGGGGTCCAGATCTGGAGTGTGGTCGAGCACATCAAAAAATTAGTCAGGGTATTATTTGATTCCTTGAACAAACAAGATAAGTATGATACTCAGAATCTGGATGGGTTTCATGACTTGAGGTCGGTGTATACTAATTTATAACTGAAGGATACTAGGTGTTTAGAAGGGCATGCTCGTAAGATTTACTAGTCGACTCTCGACCTCTTTCTTTTCTTTTAGTTTTGTTCTTGTGGTTTTTCTATGCATATTTACACTGTTAGATATATTTGATAATGTCATGGCTAATGTGGTTTATGTTTAGTTTTCAGATCTTACTTAAACAGGATAAACCAGTACTTACTGGAAGTCAGGACTTAAGGATATCAGTACTTATATTATCAGGAGATAATCATCAGAAGATGGATATCAGGACTTAAGTACTGAAGGACGTTCAGATAAGGAAATCAGTTGGTTAAAGGATAGAAGATCGAGACAAACATAAGAAGAGATATACATGAAGAAGGAATTCTATGAAGAATAGAATACTTGGAAGAAAAGATATCTGATTGATATAGTTTAGGAAGCAGAATTATATTCCATATCAATTAGCGATTATCTTGTAACTGTGTAGTATATAAACACAGACATAGGGTTTACACTATAAGTGTTATCACAATCGAGAAGATTATTCTTTGTAACCCTAGCAGCTCTCGTGATATTTGTTCATCACTGAGAGAGAAGAGTTCCATACTGTAACAGAGTTTATTGTTTCAATAAAGTTTGTTTTCTATTATTTGAGTTATTAAAGTTCGATTTGATTGTACTATACACTGTATTCACCCCCTCTACAGTGTGTGTGTGACCTAACAAGTGGTATCAGAGCCTATATGTTAATGCACAAACAGTTTAAGATCCAAACACAATCATGTCTGAAACTGAAACAGAAACTCCAACTAAGCCCACCAAAACTGAAGAACCTCCAAAGACACAAATTCAAGGCCGATATGAGACTATCAGAGTTCTCATATTGAGACCATCTGAATATCCCATATGGAAGGTGAGGATGACCATGTTCCTGGAAGCGACAGATCCAGAATATCTTGATAGAATCAAAGAAGGGCTTCACAAACCAACCAAGCTCGCGGTTGCAGTTGCAGGTGAAGCAGCAAAGACTGTACCAAAGGAGAAGAGTGATTACACTGCTGAAGATATCGCATCAATTGCTAAGGATGCTAAGGAACGACACTTACTGCATAGTGCCATTGATAATGTAATATCTAACAGGGTAATAAACTGCAAGACTGCAAAGGAGATATGGGATGTCCTGGAAACAAGGTGTCAGGGAACTGATACGATTAAGAAGAACAGGAAGACAATACTCACTCAAGAGTATGAACACTTTGACTCAAAGGCTAATGAGTCATTGAATGATTTATATGATAGATTTTTCAAACTCTTGAATGATCTGTCACTGGTTGATAAGGAGTATGATCTTGAAGATTCAAATCTTAAATTCCTGTTAGCTCTTCCTGAATGCTGGGATTTGAAGGCAACAACAATAAAAGACAACTACAATCTTGATGAAACAACTCTTGATGAAATTTATGGAATGCTCAAGACTCATGAACTTGAGATGGAACAAAGAAGCAAGATGAAAGGAGGAAAGTCAAAGACAGTTGCTCTTAAGGCTGAAGAAGAATCCCCCAAGGCAGCTACCTCAAGGAAAGACAAGGGTAAAGCTCTCTTCACAAAGTCTGATACTGAGTCATCAAGTTCTGAAAGTGATGATGACACAGAATCTGAAAGCTTGCCTGAGACGGATGCTGATGAGGAGATGATGAAGCTGTGTGCTCTTATGGTGAAAGAAATCACAAAGATTGCATACAGGAAGTTCAGGAAGGGAAAGAAGTTTTCCAGGAAAGGCACAAGTTCTGATAAGAAGAATTTTAGAAAATCTGAGGGCAGAGGAGGAAAGTCTAACAGAGGAGATTATACAAATGTCAAATGCTACAACTGTGGTGAGAAATGCCACATATCTCCTGATTGCAAGAAAGTGAAGAGTGACAAAGGCAAGGCTCTTGTCACAAAGAAGAAAAGCTGGACAGACACCTCAGATTCTGAAAGTGAGGAGAATTATGCCTTAATGGAAAATGTTGATAAAGCAAGTGTTGAAAGCAGTTCTGAAGCTACTGAATCAAAGGTACCTCAAACTACTTATGCTTTTCATACTGATGATATTAATGAGTTGAGAAAATATCTTAAAACCATGTTTATAAGTTATAGAGATCAAACTTTAACATGTGAAAGATTAACTTCTGAAAACCTGGCTTTTAAGAAAAGAAATAATTTCTTAGAAAAGGAGTTAGTTATGTTCCATCAAACTCAGAAAGATCGAGATGATGCTTTTTATGTTAGGGATGAAGTGCTAAAAATGAAAGAATCTCTAAAAGCTGAGTTAGAAAAGGAAAAAGAGGTTATCAGGACGTGGACTAACTCTGGCAGAACAACTCAGAATCTGTTAAGTAGTGAAAACTGGAAGGAGGGCTTAGGTTATGGAGAGGATAAGAATGATAAAGGAACTGTAGATATTAAGCATGTAGTTGTTAAACAAAAGCCAAAGATAAAACCTGTTAAGTTTGTAGCTGTAAAGTCTGAAAATGAGAAATCAGAAGTTAAAAAGGAAGTAACTTCTGACTAACTAAAACAAGAAAAGACAACTGAAGTAAACATAGGCTTAATGACAAAGAAACAGCTTAAGCATAAGCTGAAAGATGTTAAGAATGCAAACAAGTTAAAATCACCTAGGAAAAATAGGAATGGAAAGGAAGGTGTGAATAAAAGCAATAATTATAAGCTGTTCCTGAAGCTCCTAGGAAAACGTGTCATAACTGTGGAAGTTCTAACCATCTGGCCTCTTTTTGCAGGAAGAATAAGACCGTAAACTCCTTACCTTCAAAGTCAGGAGTTAAGAGTCAGTCTGTTAGATATAAGCCACAAAATCCTTGTTTTCATTGTGGTAGTTAATGGCATTCCATTTATACTTGTAAGGAATATCATAGTTTGTACTATGATTATCATCAAATAAAACCTTCTTTAAAGAAAGTTACCATTGTTCCTTCTAGTGTAAGTTCTGATTCAAAGTCTGATAGTGTAAATTCTGATAAGAAAAATGTTAACATAAACTTTGATGCTAAATCCGCTGCAAAAGTTAACAGACTTAATAAGGCCAAAGGATCCAAGCATGTCTGGGTCCTTAAAACTAACCATTAGTGGTCCTTGTGATTGCAGGGCAACAGGAAAAACATCCTAGTTCTGGACAGTGGATGTTCAGGATATATGACTGGAAATAAAGCCCTGCTATCAGACTTTATGGAGAAAGCTGGCCCAAGTGTTTCTTATGGAGATGGCAACATTGGAAAAACATTGGGATATGACAATATCAATCTTGGGAATGTCATCATTAAAGAAGTAGCTCTGGTCTCAGGACTTAAACACAATCTGCTGAGTGTTAGTCAAATCTGTGACAGAGGTTATCATGTGGATTTCTTTGAAGAACACTGTAAAGTTGTAAGTAAATCTACAGGCAAAGTTGTTCTGAAAGGATACAGGCGTGGTAACATTTATGAAGCCAAGCTTTCAACAACACCTGATGGCTCTGCAATCTGTCTGATGAGTAGAGCATCAATTGAAGAAAGCGGAATTGGCACAAGAAACTCTCTCATTTAAATTTCAACAATATAAATGAGTAGGTCAAGAAAGATCTTGTGAGAGGACTGCCAAAGTCAGTATTTGCTCCTGATGGTCTTTGTGATTCTTGTCAGAAAGCCAAACAAAGGAAATCTTCATTCAAGAGCAAGACTGAATCATCAATTCTTGAGCCTTATCACCTACTACATGTTGATCTATTTGGTCCAGTAAATGTCATGTCTATTGCAAAGAAGAAATATGCTATGGTCATAGTGGATGAATTCACCAGATACACATGGGTGTATTTCTTGCACACAAAAAGTGAAACTGCATCTATCTTGATTGATCATGTCAAGTAACTGGATAAATTGGTCAAAGATTCTATGAAGACAATAAGGAGTGATAATGGTACTGAATTCAAGAATTTGAAAATGGAAGAGTTCTGCAAAAACCATGGAATCAAGCAGGAATTCTCTGCTCCTGGAACTCCACAGCAAAATGGAGTTTTTGAAAGGAAGAATAGAACTCTCATTGAAGCTGCACGTACAATGCTTGATGAAGCAAAGCTTCCAACCTATTTCTGGGTTGAAGCTGTGCAGACTGCTTGTTTTACTCAGAATGCAACACTTATCAACAAGCAAGGAAAGACACCATATGAGATGGTGAAGAAAAAGAAGCCAAATCTGAAGTATTTTCATGTATTTGGATGCAAGTGTTTTGTCCTTAAAATTCATCCTGAACAGCTATCCAAGTTTGATCTAAAAGCTGATGAAGTGATCTTTGTTGGATATCCACTTTCCACAAAAGCCTTCAGTGTCTATAACTTGAGAACAAGAGTGGCCATGGAATCTATGAATGTCTCTTTTGATGATAAGAAGATTACTGGACTTGAAGATTTTATTGATCATGATCAGCTGAGATTCGAAAATGAAGACTCAAATTCTGATACTGATAATCCTGACAATCTAAGTCCTGATACTGCAACTGGTGACTACGCCAAAGGAAGATGCACCTATTCAGGGGGAGCATACTCAAGATATTACCACATCTGAAGAAGCATCAGAATATACATCTGGCTCTTCAAGTTCTGATTCATCAAGTTTTGATAAGCCAAGTTCTGATAGTTCGGAAAATCTAAATTCTGAAGAATCCAACTCAGAGAGCATAGTTTCAGGGGGAGCATCAGAAAATGTTAATGAAGACAGCATGAATCATGGGGGAGCATCCAGTTCTAGAGAGAACCTTCCATCTGCAAGGAAGTGGACTAAATCACATACACCAGATTTGATAATTGAAAATCCTGATGCAGGTGTCAGAACTAGAACAACTACTTCACGTGAATGTCTTTACAATTCTTTTCTTTCTCAGACTGAGCCAAAGAAAGTGGAAGAAGCTCTTCAAGATGCTGATTGGGTGCAAGCAATGCAGGAAGAGTTAAATGAATTTGAAAGAAACAAAGTCTGGACCCTAGTGCCAAGACCAAAGAACAGATCTGTTGTTGGTACAAAATGGGTATTCAGAAACAAAACTGATAGTTATTTCATAGTTGGTTGCAAAAGGATATTCTCAACATGAGGGAATTGATTATGATGAAACATTTACATCAGTTGCTAGATTGGAAGCCATAAGGATATTTTTGGCTTATGCTGCTCACAAAAAGTTTACTATCTTTCAAATGGATGTAAAAAGTGCTTTTCTCAATGGAGAATTGGAGGAGAAGTATATGTTGAACAACCTCCAGGCTTTGTAGATTCCAAATATCCAGATTATGTCTACAGGCTTGATAAAGCACTTTATGGACTTAAGCAAGCTCCAAGAGCATGGTATGAGACTTTAGCTCAGTTTCTTCTGGGAAGTGGATTTAACAGAGGAACTATAGACAAACACTGTTCTACCTCAACCATGGAAATGACTTACTTCTGGTCCAGATATATGTTGATGATTGTTATTCCCAGTGGACTAACAATGAGATTTACAGAAGGGGGGTTGAATGTAAATCTCAAAACTTTTTAAGTTTTGAGCAGTTTCTAAGACTAAGTGTTTCTGAAAACAAGTGTGTGTGTGTGAATTGCTTAAAGCCAATGCAGACAGATATATATTCAAACACAAATGTAAGAACACAAAGATCTTAAAAACTTTTTTGGTGGATTTGTTGTTCCACCAGAGATGTGTTATTTCAAAAAATCTGTGATTCAAAGAATTAAATCACAGCTGCTTCCTAGTACAAACTAGATGATTTTCTCTCTGGATATTTCTAAACAGCTCAGGAAAATTCTTATCTAATTACTAGCTGCTACTTGGTTTATATAACACCAAGATTACAAGTGAAGACAAAACTGTAAAATACAATTGAAAGGATTCTTCACATGTTTCTTCTTCATTTCTCTATCCAATGCAATCTAGGATAATCTGTGAATCTGTGAATACTTCCTTGTTTGCATCAGAATGGGAATGCTGCATTTTCTTGATTCCTCCTAGAGGCTTCCACATTCCAGTTTGTCTCTGTCAACCCATGTGCCTCTGTCAGCTTGTGAATTGTCACTATCAACTGCTAATGAACTAATCATCCGTTGAAGCTATTCATCCGTGGATGCCTTATCCGTTGAGGCTTTATCCGTTGAAGCTTTATCCGTTGATGCATTATCAGGTGAAGTCTTTATCCGTTGAAGCACTTATCCGTTGATGGATTATTATCCGTTAAAGCATTAGAGGACATCCGTTGAAGCTTTGTTTCTTATCCGTTGAAGGTCTTCAATATCAGTTGATACTTCTTCACTTATACAAAATTACAAGGCATGAAATATTTACAATTAGCCCTCCTATTTTTATATCCACTAGTAGTTAACATGACTGATACTTTCCTACAACATCTAAGAATTACAACTTGAATCCAGAGAATGAAATATGCTACAATACTAAACTTATTGCTAAGTAAAGCTACTCCTTCAACGGATAGCCAAGATGGTTTTATCCGTTGAGGCTACAATCACTAGATTTCTACTTAAGTGTTTTATTTAACTTATCATCAACCTAATACACATATTCCTAACAATCTCCCCCTATTTATGTCTACTAGAACTGTAGGCATAAATTTGGGTTTAGCTTGATGATAACAAAACACTTGACAAATATATTAACTGTAATAAAGCAGAAATTCAAAAGTGCTACAAAAATGTGTATGTTGAGATGGAATTGAAGAGTTACATTATTTCCAAGGGTGCTCCTTTAGCCTGAGCAGATTACTTCCTTTTCCTTTGATCCCTTATTTTCTTTCCTAGCCTCCTTCATTCTCCTCTATTTGAAGTTGAAGTTGTCTGTAGAATTCAGCTTCATCCTCTTCATTGATGTCCAACTTAGATTGCATATCCTTGAGAGTTTCATTACTGGCAATCTTGAGCTGATCTTCAATTCTGAAAAATCTTCTGACTCTTTTGTTGTCTATGAACTCCATCAACCAATGAGGTGATTTGTGAATTGTAATTCCTCTTTCTTGAATGAGTAAAGTTCTAGGCAAAGCATTGGGTTCCCTCCAAGTTTTCCTAATGTTGGCAATCTTGTTGAGAATCTCAGTCTTGGCAGTCCTGGTAAAGCCAGAATCCCTTTGTATGGCTGAGTAGACTCTAATCAAGGTAGAGTAGCCTTCATTCAGAATTCTGTAAAGAGGCCATGTAACACCCCCAAATCCGGGGGTCGGGGATCCGGGTTGTCACGAGTTCCCACTTCCCTTAACAACACCCAATCTTATTATACAATCAACTACTCTTTACTGTGACCCCACAATAGACACACACACACCACAAGTTATAGTCTCAGAGATGAATATCCAAAAATAATCACAAGTCGTTTATTCCACAATTATATGTCAATACACCCTAAAAAGGTTTCTGAATAAATTTACATTTCTTGCCATTATTACAATTCATATATACATAAGTCTGGTAGCTTTATTAGTTGAAAACTTAGGCCTATTGGTAATTTCTACCTCAGGCTACAGCGGGCCTCAACGCTTCCAGAAAGCTGCGAAACATTTCCTATCCGCTTGCGAATTGGAGCTTGGTCCTGTTCATCTTATCTATCTGATGTTGTGTGATGAAAGAAGAAAGCAAGGGTGAGCAGCAAGCCCACCAAAATAATATGTATAATGATTAACAATATATGAGCCTACTCATAATACTCATGAAATTCTTGGTCAAAAGAAATGTACCAAGTTGATATCTTAATGCGATGAATGTCACAAAATATTCAGTATATATACATATATACTTTTCAAAATATTGGAAGTCCTCTTCCATGCATAATATACACAAAGTCCCAGTGTATAACTGTATAAAAAAATATCGTTGCAAGGTGATCCCATATATCTAACCTTGTCTCAACGTTTTTCCTGAAAATCTTTGTCATTCATAAGACAATTATTAATTAGATATAAGTTTAAAAGATGAAGTTACCAAATACTTCACTACACTTATATCATTTATAAGCTACTTGAACTACCATTGTTCAAAGTATAATGAGCTTTCAACAGTTCATCACATAGATGAGACTACAAGACAAGATTTGAATAGATTAAATCTTTAATATATTATTAAAGGAAATGAAGTTATGACATACTTCATTAAGTTCTGATATATATATATATCCACATATACATCTTCCTTTATACATTTCCTGAAACCTCTGTCATGTAAAGTATGACACAGAATTGCAATATCCCAATACAAGTTTGGAAAGGAAAAGAATTTTGGCATAAACCAGATATCTTGCTGATCAGGCAAAGATACCCATAAGTAACCTTTTCTACTAGTAGATGACGAATACCCCACTGGTCATCACCCTGGTCGTAATAGGACCTTATGCTGGACTGCCACTCAGCCACTTATGCATTTGATGGACTCCCACTGAGCCACTTACACTATCATGGACGCCCACTGAGCCCATGTTGCTTATGCCGACTCAATAGATGGACTTACTTCCCGAAATGTTGGGTAAGTAATCAATTCTTTTACCAAAACTAGGCAACCAGTGTTGCGAATATAAAATACACCACAGAGCCGGATCCCTCAGGTTTTGAGCGAGTATTTAAATCCCCTTAAAAAGGAAGATCTTAAATATAAAAATGAGTTTTGGGATCCGCTCTAACTTTTAAAAATCATTTTGAAGACTCGAAAATACTTTAAAGAGTGTTTGGAGTAAAGCTGATTTAACGAAGTAAATCAGTCCCCAGAATATTTAGAAAATGACTGAATATTATTATTTAAATAATATTCCCATAAATAATAATCTTTATAAAAATAATTGAAGTAGAAGTATTAAAACTTATACTTGAAACGAGTATTAAATAACCAAAGATATACTTATATGAAAGTACTATCTTTATTTGAATAATCGAAAATAAGTTTGATTATTGACACCTTATTCTTTAATAAAATAAAGAATATATCTCAGCAAATAATCGGAGTCATAGATCCTCAAATGAATATTCAAATAATATTCATTAAATAATAAACTGAGTCATAAGCCCTCGAATGAATATTCAAATAATATTCAATAAATAAATAAAAGAGTCATAAGCCCTCGAATGAATATTCAAATAATATTCAGATAATAAAATAAAAGGAGTCATAAGTCCTCGAATGAATATTCAAAATAATATTCATTTAATATAAAGGAGTCATACGCCTTCGAATAATATTCGAAATAATATTCAATAATAAAATAAAGTTAAAGTTATCGAATAAACCTTATTCGATTAATAGTTTTGAAAACTATGACCATATATATATAAGTATATATATATATATATTTTATATCCATATATACAAAATCTACTCGGGATCCTCGACTCCCGGTTTTAGAAAATTTTCACCTTTGGGTCCCTATACTAAGGGTATATGCAAATTACCGCTATCCTCTAGCATAGGTATTATCAACTGAATCAACAGATATATATGGAAAGAATACGAAACAGGCATGCATATATATATACCATAGCAGCATGCTTCAATATATTGCAACATTTGCTAATTAACCAACATGCATCTATCGCAAGATAATGCAAATACATATATACATCACAACAACAGTTATAACGGGTAGAAAACTTGCCTAAGCGACTTGGGGTGATAAAAGGCTCGGGACGAGTTTGGTAACCTATAAACAACAAGTAAGTTGGAATTAAACCAAAGTCACTTGTAAATCTATACTTTAACTAACTTAGACTCTAACGCTTATTTTGCGCTTACTGATTCACTTAAGTCACTCGAGTACCCTCGGCTCCACCATTTTTAATAATTTAATCTTTACGAGTTTTAAGGCGATTCCTTCGCGAGTGTCTTACCAACTGCCTAACACACTTACCATAAATGTTTCATACTTTAATTAGTCCTTTTTGGTCTTTAACCTATGTTTCAAAGTAAGGCGAGGGGAAAAGTTTCGTTCGCGAAATGCCTTTACTTGAAACGATCGTTTCTCCTAAACCGTGCATCGGAATCGAACGAACTACATATCAAAACGAAGCTCGTAACATGAGCTATCTAGACATGGCAATGGTCATAATCTAGCAGGGGGTTCTCGGGTCCTAATGTTATGCACAAAAACAGTCTAAAGAAAATCGGACGTTACGACGACTATGTTTACGCGATTTCCCAATTTTAAACCATTCAAAACCAACCACAATTCAACCTCAAATCAAACACACAACCAACATCCATCCAAACCACATCATAACAGCCCCAACAAATCCACATTAACCATTTATACTTATTCCCCACATGAACTAAAAGCTTTACTTAGGTTCTTTAACTAATTATCAAGATTTACAACTCCAACAATACCACAAAACCAACTAATCTCTACAACTCATCCAAACTTCAAACAATCAAGCATCATGCTTCACATATACTATATCAATCATATTCAATCCTAATTACTCAAAACTAAAGCTAGGGTTTGTAGTTTATACCTTCCTTGGAGAGTGGAGAATCAAGAGAATGGCTTGGAATCACCCTTAAAGTCCTTATCCAAGCTTAATCTAAACAAAACTTCAAGAACACAAATTTTAGTTCTTGAAAAACACTATTCACCATCTTCTTTCATGATTTATAGAAAAAGATTGGCTTGGAATTAGAAGCTTAAACTTATAGGAAGTATGTAACTATCCATGGGGAAGCTTAGATAATTACCTTGCTAAATAGTAAGTGGTGGAGCTTGGATCTTCATTTTTTAAGAAAAGGGCCGAGAGCATGAAGAAGAAAATGGGGGGTTTGTGTTTTGTTTGGTGAAAAAAATGAAATGTTTGCTTGGTTGGTTGATTTTTGTGTTTGTTTTTGTTAATTACCTAGTTGCCCTTGATTTTGTGTGGTTAATATTCCCCACATTTCCTTCCCTCTTATGTCATGCTTGCATCACTTTGTGATGTCATCACCCCTCTTTTGTCCTCTTTCTATTGGTTGGATGACATCATCCCCACTAATCCCTTTGATTAGCTTTTAATTGTTTGCCTAATGACCGTTGATCTGTTATACGGTTCGCTTAACTTTCATTTTCGTTTATCGTTTGAGGGATCATACCCGGGATCTTATTACTTAGGTTCCCTTAACCTATCTCAATACTATATTCCTTTTATGATCCTCTCTTATAATCCTTTAATTTAAATCCTTTTTATCCTGTTACCTTTTTCTCAATTCTTTCCGTATCTAGTGGATTTCCGGGAAAAATCAAAGTGTTCGGATTTGGATTCTGACGATCTTTACATACACTTATATCCCATATAAGTACTAATAAAATCTCAGAATATCCATATCAGAACCCCTACATAGTGTGGCATGAAAAGTTTTCTCATTCAGCAAAAACACTATTCATAAGGGTTTCAAAAATTTCCCAAAAATTGGGGTTATTACAGGCCAGGTTCTTTCCCCATCTCCTTTGTATTTGAACACTAGTCTTTCTGGTAGCTGTTTGTAGACAGCTATTCCCCTTACTTCCTCCAGCTCATCCAGATAGAGTTCAATGTTTGAAAATTCTTTTATGTCACAGATGTGAACATAATCATCTTTAGAGGCTTGAGGTTTAGGCTTAGGCTTCTGTGTGAATTTGATTGAGGCTCTAGAGGGTGTTGATTGATTCTTCTTTTCTGCTTCTTTGATGGTGGAGAAGAGGTTAGGAAGGTGGGCAATTTGATGGTGTCCCAATCAATTGGTTCCTCCTTGGGAATGATTGTTTCACCATGAATGTTCAGGGGTCAGGCACAATGGGTTGAGGAATAGAGGGTAGTGGTTTGGATATTGATTGGGTTTCTTCAGTCTTATCTACCATTTTTCTCTTTGCATTGACCTTCTTTCTGTTCCCTTTCTGCCATTCCTCTCTTCCCTTACTCTTTTCTCCATCTCAGTACCAACCATGTCCCCCATAGCTTCATCTTCACTTTTGTCTTCAATTTCTTTCTGCTCTCCAGCCTGACTTGACTTTAGCTGTTTTTCAAGCTTTACTTGTGCTCTTTTGTCAGCCTTTAGCTGTTTGGCTTCTTCCTTCAACCTTCTGGTTTCTTCCCTTGGCTATTGAAAATTTGGGATGTCCTTGCATCACACATATGCTCTTTCCCTCTCTGAAGATAATAGCCATGTTTCTCCTTACAGCCACATCCATGGTCTCTTTGAGATATGAGATACTTCTACCCAAAAGCTTGTCCTCATCAGCCTTTGGAAGAGGAAAATCCATTTCTTTCAGAGGATTCTTTGTAGAGTCCTTATTGGATCTGTTGTTGGGCTTGAGGACCATAGGTTTCAAATCCTTGGAAGAAGTCTCTCCAACCTTATTCCTCCCTACTGGCTTGAGTTCCATAATAATTGATTCCACTTTTGTGATGTGCTTCACAGATTGTGATTGAGAAGTTATAGAACCAAATATTTGTTGCATCTTTTCATCATCTTCTTCCTTTGCTCTTTGACTTGCAATTCAGCTGCTGCTATCTGGATTAGATCAATTCCATCAAGCTTTCCTTTGAGTTGAATAATTGGAGAAGTGGTGATGACAGGAACTAGCACTTGAGAAATTTGAACTGTTGTTGATGGCTCTCCTTCCCCTTTCCCTTTATTCTCCCCCTTTTTGTTATCATCAAGGGTAGGAGTCAAGCCTTGTGCATTGGCCAGCTGCATGAGTAGATTTGTTTGAGTTTGCTGATTCTGAAGAATTGTGACCATAGAATCTTCAATGATTTGAACCCTGTTTTCCAATCTGGCCAGTCTCTTGTCAGCATCAGATTCTTTCCTCAGTCTCCCCAACAAATCCTGCATAGTACCATAAGGTATGACTGAATCCAACTTCTCAGCATTGTAGGATTTCAGATCAGCAATGTCCTGTTTGAGCTCATCCACACTTAGATTTTGTTGGAAATGCTGCAACTGTAAGAGATGCAGAGATTCCAGATGAGCTTGAAGAATTGCCTTGGTACCAGCATCTGTAGTCTCCTGAAGGGCCTGCTGAATTGTCATGACTTGTCTAATCAAAGTGACACTAAACTCTCTTGGTGTTGAGGCTTTTGCCCATGCCCATTCAGGAAGATCAGGAACAGAACTTGGGCATGCTACTCCCCCTAAGTTCATGCTCTCATTCAAAGAATTAGAGTCATCATCATTAGAATTCACTCCAAATTCTTCAGATGGCTCACCAGCTTGAGAAGGCAGCCTGTTAACAGCAACTTTATCTCTGAGAAGAGATTCTGAAGTGTGTACAATGTGTAATGTTTGTTCTGCCTCCACATTGGCCCTGAGCAGCCAATAATTGATAGGCTGAAACAGGATGAGTAAAAGTGTTAGCATCCAAGGAAATTATCAATTGCAGCTTTGAAATATTGCTGAAATTGTCTTTCCTTTTCTGCATCATCCACTTTCATTGACTCACTAGCAATGGCTGGATCCACCCTTATAGCTTCTGTACCTGCCTTTCTCTCTTTTTCTCTATTTTCTTGCATCAGGGGCTCCCCTGGCTCACAACACCCTCACACCCTCACCTCACCTTCTAAGGTGGCACTCCCCACTCACTTTGCCATGCTGGAAGAAATAGCATGCATATGGTGACTCTCAACCTCTCCTTTGCCTGGGAGCAACCCAGCCTCTCATTCAAAAGATCACTCCCTTCCCTCAAACCTAAAAGTGATTGTACAGTAGCCATGTCCTCTACAGTTGGTATTGTTTCTGTTATGTGTGTAGAGACCATCAACGGATAGGGAGTATCCGTTGAAGTGGAAACTGATGGTATCAACGGATAACTGCTGTTAAGCTTATCCGTTGAAGAACAACCACTTGTCAACGGATGAGAGATATCCGTTGAAGAAGGAAAAGATGTAGATATAGAAAGGACATAATTGTTGAATCTGTGGGAATGATTTAAGTGAGGTAACACAGATTCTTCAACTACATCTGAAAGAATTGGCTGATGACAAAAATCATCTAAAAGATGATGATCATCAGGTTTTGAGTGGGGCTCCTCCCTGAGTTTTAATGAGGGAATCAGGAATGAGTGAATATCATATCCACATCAAGAGGGGTGATGGAGAGTTTGATGATTGGTGTGTTTCTATTATGAGAGAATGGGGTTGTGATTCCATATTTGCTGGAATCACATCAAGCTGAATGTGAAGGCTCAGATACAGGTGGATGTATCTGTGCTGGTGTGTCCCTGTATGGGAAACTAGGGTCTGGCCTTCTTCTCCTTGAAAAGGCTTTAATTGGTGAATGTGTGGCTTCAGTTGTCCTCCCTCTTTGTTCTGTGTCCCTGGTTGGGGACTATTTCAATAGTACATCATTTTGGGAGGATACAAAGGGATGTGTGGACTCCTTTTGAACCACCACAGTCTTTTGAGAGACTGTGGCTTGGCTGGCTTGGGTACCACTCACCTATCCCACCTTATCCTGGGGGGTTTCTTGATGTTCACCCTCCCCTCACCACTCACACCTGTTCACTCCCTTCAGGGTTATGGTAGTTGTTACAACTGGTCTTTTGAGAAACAACAGAGGTAGGTTTCTTTGACTTGAGTTTTGAAACTTTGGTTTTGGTGGCTTTGGCAGGAACCTGTTTGGACAAAGACACAGATTCCATGGCCACACTAGAGGGCAAAGAAATAATGGGGTTGGAATAGTAGGAGTTATAGAAGTGTTTACCTCATTACTGTGGTGCACCATGATTGGCAAGTATACCAATGGCAACCTGGCTGTTGAGGTTCATTCTTAAAAAGGTCTGCAAGGACCCTTTTCTCTTGTGCCCAGCATTTGAGTTTATTCTCTCATTTGAATAACCAAACCTTCAGCAACATGGTTAGCCAACATAAAGAATCTAGCATAGTAGATGTTATGTGGTC